>NC_141597.1:5484939-5554939 GCF_047967505.1 Dipteris shenzhenensis
ACTCCCTCTCCCACTCCCATGCCCATCCTCCCACCCCACCCCTCCCACTCCCTCTCCCACTCCCACTCCCATCCTCCCACCCCCACCCCACCCCCACCTCCCCCATTCCCACTCCTCTCCCACTCCCCACTCCCATTCTCCCACCCCCATCCCCCACCTCCCCTATTCCCACTCCCTCTCCCACTCCCACTCCCACTCCCATCCTCCCACCCCCACCCCCACCCCCACGCCCACCTCCCACAATCCCACTCCCTCTCCAAATCCCACGCCCACCTCCCCTCTCCTACTCCCACTCCCACTCTCCCTTTCTCCCACTCCCACCCTCCCACCTCCCACTCCGATTCCCACATTCCTACTATCAACTCCACTCCTACTTATGAATCGTAATTAAAACTATTACTTAAATAAATGATATTACTGATAACACTCATAGGATTTATGATTTAGGGTTTAGGGTTTGGGGGTTAGGCTTTAGGGTTTAAGGTTTGTGAGTTAGGGTTTAGGCTTTGGTGGTTTGGGTTTAGGGTTTAGGGGTTAGGGTTTAGGGTTTAGGGATTAGGGTTTAAGGGTTAGGCTTTAGGGTTTGGGAGTTAGGGTTTAGGGTTTAGAGATTAGGGATTAGTTTTTATTGGTTAGGGTTTAGGGTTTAAAGGGTCAAGATTAACATTTATAGTTTAGGGATTAGGAGTTAGGGTTTAGGGATTAGGGTTTAAGGTTTATGATTTAGGGCTTAAACGTTTAAGATTTAAGGATTAAGGATTAGGATGTAGGGATTAGGGGTTAGGGTTTGGAAATTAGGATTTGGAGGTTAGGGTTTAGGGTTTAGGGTGTAGGATTTAGGGTTTAGGGTTTAAGGTTTAGGGGTTAGAGGTCTAGGATTAAGATTGAGGGTTTAGGAATTAGGGGTTCCTTGCAGAGTCTCCAAGTAAGATGGCCTTCCAATTCACTGGCTCCCCTATCTCTAGTTGGACTATTTTCCAAACCTTTAGGGTTTTGAGGTTAGGGTTTAGGGTTTAGGGTTTAGGATTTAGCGTTCAAGGTTTAGCGTTTAGGGGTTAGAGCTCTAGGATTAGGATTCAGGGTTTAGGAATTAGGGGTTAGGGCTTAGGTTTAGGGTTTTGAGATTAGGGATTAGGGGTTCGGGTTTATTGATTAGGATTTAGGGGTTTAGGATTTAGGTTTAGGTGTTAGGGTTTAGGGTTTAAGGGTTAGGGTTTAGGAATTAGGGATTAGGGGCTAGGGTTTACGGATTAGGATTTAGGGGTTTAGGATTTAAGTTTAGGGATTCGGGTTTAGGATTTAGGGCTTAGGGTTTAAGGGTTAGGGTTTAGGAATTAGGGGTTAGGGTTTAGGAATTAGGGATTAGGGTATAGAATTTAGGGTTTTGAGGGCCAAGATTAGGATTTAGGGTTTAGAAATCAGGGGTTAGGGTTTAAGATTTAGGGTTTAAGGTTTAGGGATTAGGGTTTATGGTTTCAAGGGCATGAATTAGGGTTTAGGGTTTGGGGATTGGGGGTTAGGGTTTAGGGATTAATTAATTTTTTAAACAAGATCTAGATTTCTAAATAATTAATAAAGTAGATTATTGAGAAGAGACTAATGTTCTCTATAATGGTTGTTACAGGTTGTTTGCAAAGGAAACTCACAAAGATGATGGCTACAAAATTTATCCTGGGGATGGAGGTGATTCTATGTTGCAAAAGAGAAGTAGTTACATTTGCTACAATCCATGAAAGTAATCCAAATTCTATTTGTCACTTTAGAAGACTTGGCGAAGATAAGGTAGTGGTTATCATATCAAGGATTCTTAGTGCACATGTTGAGCTAAAGCATGAGTGTGGGGATATGGAAATCCTTGGAGATGTTATGCCCTATAATATTTCCAATAAAGCATTTATTGCATGGGACAGAGATGAGACTTATCCAACATGTGTCATCAGGAATACAAAGTGCATATCTTTGGATTTTAGAGTGGGAGATATTTTTCATTTGCAAATAAGAATGTAGCAAAAGGTCAAGTCTTGGGATTTGAACAAGTGGAACACTAGACATTTGCGCCGATGAGAATTCAAAAAGTTACTAATGATGGTATAGATGATAACTCAATTTGATTGGATGATCCCTATTATGAGGTAGGTAAGGATTTGAGATGGAGCATGCAATTTTTAAAAATTGGAAAGACTCGTCATGTGGTTTTGATGATAAACATAATGTATACTACAACATCAAAGAATTGAAAGAATATGCCAATGTATCAAGCTCTATTCCTTCAGAGATGGATGATTCCAATGCACTCAACTATAGCACTGACGTCTTATCAGGAGTCGATGAGTTCATTGGTACTGAGAAAGAAAAAGATTTCACAAGTGATGCCTTATCTGGGGTGGATGAGTTCATGCACATTGAGAACTTGGGCAAAGATGTCAAAAGTGATATCTTTTCAAGCATGGATGGCTTCATGGATACTGACAACGTTCTTGGAGTCAAACCAAGTAACTATGGAATTATGGAAATCATGCACAATGATATAATGAGTGATGTTCTCTTTGGAGTAGAGGAGTTTCAAGACTATGGAGTTATGAAATCCATAGAAAGGGCATTAATAAGTGATGTTCTCTCAGGAATAAATGAGTTTGAAGATCATTCTGGACACTCTATTGCCATTGACTATGGAGTTATGAAATCCATAGAAAGTGCATCAATGAATGATGTTCTCTCAGGAATAGATGAGTTTGAAGATCATTCTGGGCACTCTAATGCCACTGTGACAAGTGGTTCTACGGTTGTATGAAAATTAGGGATGAGATCAACAAAGGACTATTCGGCATTTGACTTTGATTGTGAAACAGTTAATGTTACAAATGGTTTGATGAATGTATTAAAAGCAAGGATGACATCAACAAAGGACTATTCAGCATTTGACTATCAGAGTGATAAGATCAAGGATGCAACATTCCATGAAAACAACGTGACAAATAAATCTTACAAGGAGAACTACACAAATCCAAATAAGAATGTACAGAAGGTCCCAAAACGGACATACAGATGCATGAAATGACAACGAGTCCAGGCAAATCCAAAAAAGCAACCAAAGAGAATAAGAGTAATGAATGAAGATGTTATGCTAAAAGCAATGCGATCTACATGCTGTAAGCATAGATGTATGCGATCCATTAACTTACATGACATTGAGGGTTGTAGAGAACATGTTTGGCAAAGGAAAGGGAGCAGAAGAAATGAATACCTACTCACGAGATTGTCTTGTTTTCTTGTAAATGATAAGAGAAGGCAAAGTTCAGGACAACAGATAAGGCCTCTTATAAATGGAAAAAGTGTTTGCAATAATGCATATCGCATTATTACAAGATTATCACATGGCACATATTGGAATTTGGCTAATAAAGCAAATATGGAGTTAAATTTAACATTCATGGAAACATAAGAAGGCCCAAAACAAGAGCCTCAACGGTTGCGGCAATAGCAATTTTGAAAGATTACATTTATGAAAATGCTTTGCCGCAACCCCATCTATCAGAAATGCATCTTCCAATAGGTTTGACTAAAAAAGAAGTATTTAACTCTATTGGAGAAACACAGAGGCAAAGAGGGCATGCACCGGCATCTTTTCATACTTTGTATACTCTTTGGAAAAAAAGCTTTGGACGCATTAAAATCCCAAAGAGGCAAAAAATGTCAAAGTGCAACGATTGTGATGATCAAAAGCGAGCACTTGAGAGTGCAACATCTCCAAAACAAAAAGAAGCTTACAAAAAAAAGAGAGAATTTCATCATGGACTTGTTCAACATTCTAGAATAAAATATGCATTTTGGAAGGAGCAAGCTATTTCTCACCCAAATGAGTACATGTGCGTCATTGTAGATGGTATGGATCAAAATAAAATAACATTACCTCGATTCATTAACACTCCACCTGAGCTACAAGTAAAATACTTTTTAAAGACACATCTATGTGGAGTGTTAGTGCATGGATTAAAGTTTTTTGCAGACATATGGATTGATTCCTTGCATCTACATGATAGCAATCAAGTTGTAACATCTGTTATGAAGGCAATTCACAATGTACATGCAGAAAAAGGTTGCCTACCAGCAACTTTGAGAGTACAAGCAGACAATTGCAGACGAGAGAATAAGAATGTACTCTTCTTTGCATTTTGCTCAATGATAATCGCTCATAGAATCTTCAATGAGATTGAAGTTGGGTTTTTGTTGGTTGGGCACACACATGAGGATATCGATCAGGTATTTAGCACGGTTTCAAGAGAACTAAAACACAAGGACATGGAGACGATGGATGACTTGATAAGAAAATGTGGGAGGCAAGTTCGTGGCCGTAAGGAAGGAACAGTATGCTCAATGGTTGAGAGGATGTATGATTGGAAGAGCTTTATTCTACCTTTCATACAAAAAGGTGGTGATGCCCTGATAGGTCATAGCACTCCACACTATTTTCGCTTTTTCTTAAAGGATGAAAAACCAGCGATACAGTGGCAACACTATTCTCTTGATACAAAATGGAAACCTGAAGAACCTTAATCTTTCTTAACTTCAATCCCGAGCAAAGAAATGCATCCAACATGGGCTCCTATAAAATAATTCAATGAGAAATCCAAAGGTGAAATAGAAGGCTTAAAAGCTTTTATTACATACAAAGAGGAAATGCTCCAGAGATTTCCTGATTGGAAACCCTCTTGGAAGGAACACACTATTATTGTAATTAGAAAGACCTACCAATTGATAAAGGACCGTGCAAAAATGTGAGAAGATGATATTAAGGTAGAACGGCCTTTATTTTGGCCAAATGTTGGTAATGACTTGCGCCCAGCATGTGGTCTCTTTGAAAGCGAGTTTGAATCGCTGCTCCCATGTCCATATTGTGGACCCAAGAAGAGAGAGTTAATGCCACAAATAGACATAGACATCCATTATTTTGTTGTAGTTCGACCATCGGATAATGAACATGAGAACGTGAAGTTTTGGGTTGCGAAAGTAGTTGACATGACCATGGATGACCAGGGGAGAGCTACAACATTTATAGCAGTATGGTATGAGCCAAGGGGTAGGAAGGAGAACCAGGATAACAATACATTGTACAGTAGTTGTCTAAAAAAGGAATGGGTCCCAAACCATGATGCAATTTCAAGGCTTTCCACAGAGACAGTCATAGTATCTTGGAAATTAAGGTCGAAGAAAACAAAGAAGCACATGGGGTATGATGTAGAAGATAAAATAAAATTACCGCAACCAATTATTTCACACATTATAGAGTTCATAAAGATGCTCGCCAAGGAGGAAGTAGAAGGAGATAGTGCAAATGAAGAATGCCCATGATAACACCATTCAAATATCGAGAAAGAGTGAGGTGGTGGTGGTAGTTGCAAGCGACAAGTGACGACAAAAAGAACATTTTGAATAAGCAAATGTTTGGATCGCTCATTTCTGTGATGATAGAAAAGGATATTCAAACAAGCAAATGTTGGGATCACCCATTTGTACTAAACTCATTGTAAAGGAAAAAATAAATTGTTGAAAAGGCCACAGGAGATCCTTTGTTCAAAGACTCATCTAAAGCAATATTTCTTGTAAAACTTATGATAATGTAAAATTGCAAGCATAGCTATTGCTATTTTTTGGAGTACAAAAGAGGCTTCCATCATGTCTCATGTCTATATAAACCTTTTAATTTCTTGAATATTCAAGAGTGTTATAGTTTTCTGCATTGAAAGTAAAAAGAGTCTTGCAGGTCTTTTGTGTATACATTTTTAAAATTTTGTGAATTCTCAATAGCATGGTTTTTCATGGATTTAAACTAATAACTCGGATTTTAAAATTTAAGAATACAATTTTTATAGACAAGAAATACAAATTTAGGATTTAATAGTAGTTTTTGCATTATTAGTGCAACATTGTAGAGAGATATTTTGAAATGTATTATGTGGAAATGACAGTGCCAGAAAGTAAACTTCTGATTCTTGAATGACATTTTCATAAAGTAAACTTTTCATTCGGGAAGGATTTTAAGGAATAGTCCAAAAGTAGACATATGAGTCCAAAATTAATGAAATAAGTGTTATTTGTGCTGCATTTCTTTCTCTATGGATTCGTGCTAAGTTGATGCTTGAGGAGTTAAAATTAAAATTAGAGATTCAGAGATTTCTTTTTTAGATCAGAGAATGCTCTTTGAAGTTTAGTTGATGTTGATTTCTTGACAAAATGCCAAACTCTCAATCTTCTTCAAGTGCCAAGAAGACTACAAAGACAAAGTACAAGGTAAAGAAAACCCCAATTAAGAGATTGTGGGAGAAGCCAGCTGGTTATGCATATGCCAAACAATTAGGATTTTCTGAATTCTTATCTTGCAATTTGCATCTACATGGTGAAGGTGATTTCTTTGTTCAGAAAGATTGATCTTTTGTAAAGGGATTAGACACTGCCATTAAATTAAACTTATAGACTTGTGCATTATCTTGACAATGAGAGGTTGAGAAGATTACAAGTTTGCCTTTATAAAGACCCCCACATTTGTACAACAACAAAAATGAGAGTGTCTAACCACATGGCAACATGTTATGTTCTTGGATGCAAGAAAATTTTGTACAAAAACATGCCGAGGCTCTTCTAAATAGAAACCACTTGCACTTATTTGATTATTTCGTGAAGCATGAGATCCATTTTATGTATAAGGAGGGCATGGCTTCTGCAAGTGACAAGTACATGATGTACCAAAACTTTTACGGGATTTGGAGGAACGAGTTCAAAAATTTGAAGATATCAAAGCTTTGTCGCTTTGGCATTGTGCCACATGTGCAGACTTGAAGGCTTTACGTAATCAAAGTCAAGGGTAGGAGAGAGGTGCATATTACTTTCTTAGGAAATAGTTTGCTTCCAATTTCTAATGTTCTATACCTTTATAGAACAAGCAATTGAGGGGTTGCAAAAGCATAAAGAAATGCAACAATTGGAAAGGAAGAAGTTAGCAAAGCATCATAAGAGAAGCTACCAATAGCTTGAGAAATACCTCACCATCATCGTTGATGGTATGGATCAAAAGAAGATCAATCTTCCTCACTTCAAATGAGCACCCAAGGATTTGAAAGAGGAGAACTTCATCACCTTTCACATGGTTGATTGCATGCTCTACCATGATGAGTTAATCCCCAAGGTTTATCTTATGACATCAAATATAAGAAATGATCCTAATCTCATAGTTTGAGCTGTAAATGATGTAGTGAGGAATCACACACAACATCTTCCAAAAGTATTGTATATCCAACTTGACAACACATGAAGAGACAATAAGAATCAAGTTGTGTTGGCATATCTTTGCATGCTTGTGGAGAAAGCCATATTTTGGGAAATTAGGATTCCTTCTAATGGGCCACACACACGAACATATTGATCACATGTTTAGGCGATTCTTAGTAAAGCCAAGAAGAAAGAAGAATGGGATGGAGATGCAATGATCCACATTTTAGAGGATGCATATGTGCCAAAACCAATTGTTACAAACATGGAAAAAATGGATTTCAAATTCTTTATGTTTGGTGACAACGAGTGAACTGATCAACGTATTGAGAAGCTAAACAAGCCAAGCTTTCAACTCCAATTTCAAATAAAGAAAGATCTGCATGGCACGACAATATTGTCAGGGAATTTCTATTCACATCATCGACGTGGGTTCCAACCAAAGGATTGAAGTTCTTTAAGTGTGTCCTAGAGTGTGAGCAATATGTTGCATCATTACAACCTTTACAATTAGTGATGAGGGAGGTGCAACGAGCGATAAAGGAGGGGAGGCATGTCAACCCTACAAGTTCAGTCAATGAGATTAGAGACATTGTCCAACATGCTGCAATGTATTTTAATGATGTGGTGCGGACATGGTGGAATCCATTCTTTGCATCCCAAAATTTTGTCAATGAGCACATGATTGAGCCCCAATATATATCATATTTTAGTTGGCCGAAATGCATTGAAAGAAGGTTTGTAGATGCACATATGAATGCTTCTTCAAGTGCCCATTTGCTTGCACCACCAAAAGAGAAATACCTTAGGAGGAGAGAGGAATGTAATATCTTGGAGCAAGAAAGTCCAAAAAAGCCAAGAAGAGGATTCAAGAAGTGTGGAGTAGTAGCATCGATGACTTGGCAAAAGGTATGATGGTTGCAACTGTGTTAGCAACAAATGATCCTAATGAATTTCCTTTTCGGATTGCTAAAGTTGTGAAAATGGAAGAGGAATGATCAAAGACTAAGTAAATAGAGGTGAATTTGTTTTTCACCAAGTTGATGGATAATTTTATAGGTCGATGTAACCCTGAGATGGAGGTAACAAGGAAGCGAGGCCAAAAAGGAAAGAGGGCAACAAAGAATTCTCCGAGGCTTGATACTCTATAGTTGGATGAGGTAGAAATTTTGGTATATGCATTGGAATCAACACAAGTACAACACTTGCCATTGGGGACACAATACATTATATCTCAGATGCAATGCACAAATGGAAGCCAAGACATGCAATGCAAAAAAGAGGGTGGTGGCTCAACTTCCCCAGGTTGACTTAGAGAATCTTTTGGTGGATAGCTTAGAGGAGGACGTCTCTACAACTTCTACCCCACAAAGCTTTGGCTCTAGTGCATACAAAGGTGTAGGATCAGAGGATGAGTATTGTCCTTTGTAGCTTCAATGGCATGTATGTTTATGAAGCAATGTAAATTGTAGCTTGTTAGGACTTTGAAATATGCTACGTCATGACCCTTTTATTCACATTGGATGGAAAGGCCCATATTGTAATTGTTTCAATAAATTATCATATTTTATGCAATTCTAGTATTCCAAAAAAAGGTTTTCATGCCCATTTTCCACAAGAAGGTGGTCAGCAAATTCTAAAAAATACATGGTTTTATGTCTTTTTTCAAAAATCATCGTGAAAATTGGCACCTTTTTTAAAAATCTATAAAATACAAATGAAAAGAAAGGAATATTTGAAATATTCTCCTGGAGTTCTCTTTTTTAGGTTATAGTTCTTGAATTGGATGTTACAATGTTCATATAAAGTAACACAACAAGATAAAATGATCAATAGTTAAAACTAGAAGGGAAACAATGTGATTTAATTTCATGGGGTAGAAGTTTCAGTTCCTTATTCCATCATGTACAATGAAAAAACATGCATATGCAATCCATGTGGCAAGAACCATTGGTGAACCACATTGAGGAGAATAATTGGCTACAAATTGTCTACGGACAAAGGTAGTGGGAATGTTATTAATGCCTTCACTTGGACTAGCTTGAGACATGTATCCAAGCATATGATGTTGTACTTTTCTTTACATGTTAAACCTCCACCAAGTGTTATGATGCATGTATCAATTGAAAAACTAACTTGAAGAAACACAACTACTACTTTTACTGACTCTTCTTCTCCTTCTCCTTTCCCTTACCCCCTCTTTCATCTTGTCTAAGAACAGAGGGAGTTGCACTATAAGACCCCTGTACACTTTGAGTTGAAGAAATATGAAGATTCTTAGCTTCCAAGTATCTCTGAAATGCTCTTGGTAAGAACCTTGGAATCAGGAAGCAAAACATGTTCATGTTGTAATAAATGAAGTTGGCAACTGCCAACCACCTTCCAAAGCACATCCATAGAAGATCCTGAAACCAAAAACAACAATTAGATCAAATGGGTTCTCAATCAAAAAAACATTCAGTCGGATCATGACCTTACCTACACCTTTTGGCTTGGCTTGTTGGCAATCGGGACGCCAGTGGGTGAGGGCGAACATAACAAAGAGTTATACATAGATTTCATGGTATTAGCAAAAGGGCTTTAAAGCAAGATAACCAAGGGATTTGCATTGCAACATAAAACAAACAAGCATGCAAGTTCAAAGAGACATCTAATATAATCTAGTAGACCGGTCAATTTCAACATGTCTTTATCTGTATAAAGATTCCTAACATTAGCTTTTTGACTGCATAGATTATTTCATATTCAACTTGAGGAAGGTGAGAGTGAAACATGCATGGCACTCAGTCTTCTAGCCAACCATTCTCTCATCTACTCGAAGATTGAGGACAATATGATGTGTGTGGTTGGAGTCAACTTCATACTCATGCTAGCAATTGACTCTTGTGCTCCCATAAAATGGCAAAGTTCCAAAAAAGTACAACTTTATAAGCTATAACTCAGCATAAAGATGTCCTAAAGTATAAAGAGTAAGTAAATAGTGGACATGTACTTTGCATTCTAATATAAAGGATACTTCTGATACTCAAATGTTTATGAAGTTCCATAAATTTTCACAATCATATTTACCACTAAGTGAGGCATCCTAACTTTGCATGCATACATGGCTTTAATAACCCTCATCGCTATACACATTTGTTTACCCTCTCAGACTAGTCTCTCTGAAGATGGTATTAGTATGCAGTCTCAAGAGGGTATGCAATGCTTGGAGTGAATAGCTCCCATACACTTCACATCTCAGTGATTGATAATCACCTAAGAGAACACATGGACTTAAACACACTCTTGAACAATTATTAGAGGCAACCTAAGATGTTGAATAGCCTAGTGGAAACGAAGTGGGCATGTTGTTTAAGCCTATCAACCATTGCAAAAGTGTTGTCCTAGCAGCCCAAGATGAAATCAATATCTGTTCATTTTCCTTCCCAAATGGGTTCGCAATGGGTTATAGCTGCAACAAGCTAACCACAAGCTTATTGGCCACTTAGTTTTGCTTGAGACTTGCTAAATGAAATCTTTCCAAAGGCCTACCAAATAGAAACTTTCTCAACTCACTCATTAGTCTTTATGTCCTGCCATAGGGAAGAAATGCATCTCATTCAACACTTACATTTTATATTGTGAGTCTTGTGCCAAATAAATTTTGTGGTGACACCACAATAGGTCATTATGCCTTGCAAATCTGAAAAATTTGCATGTACTTTGGAGATGGATCATGGTGGAGACAACAGAAAACATGCAAGCCGACATTTTGAACAAGGCATCTACAACCACATTTTCTTTGGCCTTCTTGTATTCAAGGTAAAATCATAGGACTGCATTGAGCCAACCTATTTTGCTTAAACAAGTTGCTTGGTAGGTTGGAGAGGCCTTCCATCCTTGCACTTGGCTTAAATATCTAGGTAAATCTACCTTCTAACTTCCAAGTTCTATTTTGCAACCTTGATGTGTTACAAATTGTTAATCTTATGCATGCACCATGCACATTCCATATGCGTGTGTTTTAGTAATGATGAATCATGATTCATTAAACATTGAAAGGGATTATTTTATTAACTTTAGTTGAAATCCAATATTCTGCTCTATGCATAATGCAAGTGATTATGGACATTGGGGAGAAGAGATAATATGGTTCCATAGGCCTATCCATGTATTGTACATATCCTTTACCACTTTTGGACCACAGAGGGTCAAAGGGAGTGATATAGAGCTTAACCAAAGGCGGAGTGGTTACCTTGAGTGGATCCAATGAGATCCTATTATGCAAAAGTAATTTTGAGGCTCAGCTCCTCATGTTTAGAAACTCAATTTGGGAGTTTGGCACCTCACAAGCAACCCTTAGGGAGGAGGCTTGCAACATGGTGGGAGTTTATCTAGCGTAATTGCTTTGACAATATTCTCACAAGATTTTACGATGAAAGAAATTGGAATGTATACTTCTTGATTCACACAACGAATGGAAATAGGCTTTCAATTGCACAATTTGAGAGGCTTGTATATGTGTATGCCAACCTTCGACTTCTTTGACATATGAAGAAAGCACATGCTTCCAAGGAAGTGAAATGACAAGCTACGTGTAAAGCTCCATGATTATTCAAAATTTCAATAATGGGAAAGTGCGGAAATTCTAGAATAGATTACAATATGCATAAAATATACGTATTGTTTATATTATAGATTACAATACCAGCGCTGGGATCCTGACTTTCTAGATGGGCAGATCTGTCGAGCAAGGAGGATGCTTTGGAAATGGATCTATTAGGCGGTGAATTCAAAGGAAAATGGCGTGTTAGCGAACTTTGTTAGTAGAGAAAAGACCAGTAGCCGTGGCCCAGCTTCCGTTTGCTCTCTTAAAGGCGAAGATACCCTTAGACAATGCAAATTTTACGCTGCAGATTGATGGTCCGTAAATTTCACCCACTTATGTAAGATTTAGAAAGACGTCATTAACTTATCTAGTATTACAAAGAACAACTGAAAAAGGCAAAGAGCTGAAAAATCTACAGACTTCAGCAATGACATTTGTGAGAATGAAAAGCTGTCAACGAAAGAGGCTACCTTAGATGTTGGCTCAGGCGGCAAACTTGTAGTACTGGAGAAGATCCCAACGACCCAAACGTATGAAGTGAAAATGCGTCTTGTAGTGTAAAGGAGTGTCAGAATCAAGCGCACGGGTGGAGAAAAGAGTGACCGGCGGCTGATTAGGATATCGCTCAAAATCTGAGAGGAGAGGAGAAAGAGATGCGGTGTGGCTGCCCTAACGGCAGGCTGATCACCCCTGGAAAATGCTCCGAGGACGTAAGCAAGGGGAAGGAATAGTCCAATCACGATGCCGAGAGCTTCATATATCTGAAACATTAGGCTTCCACGAAAAACTTCCATGTGAGATCCTTGCATGGGATAACTAGGAAAGACGAAACGAGATAAGAGGAAAACGTAAGCTGTCGCTAAGACAGGAAAGAGCAGATCCAGGACCGGGACAAGCCCACTGGCAGCAAACACTACGATAAATGCTACCAATTGAATCTCGATCATCCTTAGCGACAATGCCTTCAAGGCTCTCGCTATCTCCTGAGGCTCTGGATCCGGCCTTTGAGCGGGGGTAGAATCGACTGCCAATGAAAGGCCAGACATGGTGCAATGCTCAATTGTTCGCCAAGGGCAAGGGCGTCAATGCCGCTGCAGAGCGCCTTGTTCTCGGGCTTTAATGATCACTCACTCCTAAACTTGTTTAGAGCCCGCCCTTTCATATTTCTCCTCTCTCGGTGGATTTGCGTAGCGTGCGACAAGCAAAGAGAAGAGCTCCGATTCCTCACCTGTGGCTTGCACTTGATTGAAGAGGAGAAAGGATTACTTCGATGCCGCATCTTTCCTTCCTTGCTCTTTCTTTTGAATGAAGCGTGCACCTGCAGCACGAAGGAAGCAAGGCGTTTGCAACACGAGATCCCTGCGGCTCGTCATTCTTGCATGATGAAGAGTGGCAACGAGAATGGTGAGGAAACGATCCTTGCCTTGTCGATGGTCGCTTCTTGCCTGTCACGCGTGGAATGAGGAAAGATGACCAAAATCGATTTTCACACCCTTACATTTTTTCCCTCTCACTCAAGGTGCTATTGTAAATATTTAGAAAAGTTATAAGTTTTTGGATAAGATTTTGTAATTTGGAGTTCAAAAATATTAAGTAATGCGAAGTCTTTTCTTAAAGTTTTTGTATATATTTACATGAACTGTTGTTTCGTAGTGTAACTTTATGTTATGTTGATGTTATATTTCATATTTTGGAGTTTTGAAGTGTTTTGATTAGATTTAACATAAGGAAAAAAGGGAGCTCCTTTTGGGGCCCTAATAGAAATTCACAATTTCTTCAATTTTCTTTTCTCTAAAATAATAAAATATGACATAACTCCACTGACGTATGATGCGGAATTTGGTATTTTTCATGTCACCGATGCATCCGAAGTGGGCCAAAACCCTCGAACAGATTATTAGAACGTCGAAAATGGGCCCTCGAAGGCCCAAAAAAGGCCAAAAAGGCTCGGAAAACCACCTATACAAATAAAAGCGATACTCAAGGGGCCGTTTTCGACATTTAACACATATCGCTTCAATTTGTACAGGTGGCTTTCCACGCCTTTTTGGCCTTTTTTAGGCCTCCGAGGGCCCGTTTTTGGCGTTTCAAAAATCTTTGTGAGGGTTTTGGCCTGCTCCGGACACGAACTGGTGATGTTAGAAATACCAAAATTTGCACTGTTCGTGAGATATAATAAAGTAGCTCAAGTGTCCTCATTGAACGCCAACTCGATGGTATTTCTTTTTTTATTCTTTTTTTATTTTTTCAACGTTACGTTGGCCCTCCCTTGATTAGTGGAGGGCTATTTTCCTTGTGGGCTAAAAGGCCCCAAAATGAGCTCTCTTTTTTTCTAATCAGTTATTTATTAAGTTCAATGTTTATTTTTTAATTAAGTTGGGTAGCAATTTTAATTAGGTTAACGATTGTGGTAGACGGCTGGTGGGATTAGGCGAGTGCAAATTCTCTCTAATAATCAAGCTGCATGGACGATAATCTCCACAGACTGCAGACCTTTACGTAAAGGGTCATGGTCAATTGAGATTTAATATGAGCCATCCGATCCTGGCATTTTAAAAAAAGAGAAAATCCCCGCCCATTCATGCCAACCACTTTCGTAACCAGATACAAATCCCAACCAAAATATGTAAATAAACCTCACTCAACTAAACTAGGTACTAACCCGAAACGAAATGCTAAGAACCCTTCAAATGGGGAATAGGCTCGTGAGTCATTTCCTCGGCCAATGTAGAAAAGTGCTCGACCAATGTAGGATTGTATTCCTCTAAACATACCGAGTGTATTCCTGTATAAGTAGCACTGGTGTTAAGGTTGGGTAACCTAAAATTCTCCCTGCATCAAATGTTTACGCAATGTTCACAAAATATCCACATCAATCCTTTTCTTGTGGAAAACCTCCACCTCTAGGAAGGTTAACGACACAATTATGGAAAATCGGCTGCTCAACAAGACAACTATTGAAAAGAACACCGCAGTTCTTGAATGCCACAGACCTAGAACCCTACGGCGGCCAACGCTCGGCCCATTGTAATCTATGAACTTCAAGTCATTGCTCTCAGAACGATTAAATAGTTTCAAAACTATAGCCAAACCCTTAGACGTGCCATCTCAATATGTATTTTGTTACTACCCTCGTCCAAAATTTAGGATATTAGGAGACGAGGTCCATATATAATATGCAAGGGTTTTAAATATGCAAGGAAAAAATATGACAATCTCCAGTCTTCCCCACCACAAATCATAAGGTTTACACTTTAAAAAATATAAAAGATTTTAAGATTTGTACATATTTTTTTCATAGTATGTGGGAATGGGGGGGGGGTTGTCTTTTGGATGAGGAAACACTAAAATATAAAAACCCAACTCCTTTGAACAAAATCATGTAAGTCTTTCATGTGCTACCCAAACTTGAAGGTGTAAAGACATTTCAAGATGCAAAGATGTTTTTAAAGCTCTTTTAGTGCAGAACACAATCATGCTAATTTGAGTAGCTTTAACTCATGGCATATTGTTAAATTCATCTCATACTCAAAATTTTCATAGGTATTCTTACTAAAGGGAGTTGACGCCCAGGAGTAGAAATAAACGGACACCGTTACTAGGAACATTTCCAATTTCACGAACAGAATCAACCTACGGAACGACATCCTCCACTAAACCATGACCTTCATCTACAATAGTCCCTTGTGCAACACTAGGCATTTCCACAAAAACCTGACCAAGACTTTCTACCAAAACATTAAAAATTAAAATCCACAAGGCTCGAACCTTCATCAAGCAATGCACCTTCAAAGAATTCTCACCCCAACCAGAAGCACCTTGAAGATCCAAGGAAGCTAAACCAACACTCAAAGCCAACACATCCTAGTGATTGGACAAATAATAGAAGATGATAAACCCTACAAACACAAAACATAAGAAATCAAACACCATACAAACCCAAAACCAATAATAACACTCAAAATGTGACAAAACAAAATATACCTAACAATTGACAAAAACAAAATTGACTCCATGAGCAATTTTCTTGAAGACTTTCATACATTCCCTCGGGGGGGTCACTCATCATATGTAACCCTATCACGTGAGTTCAACAGAAGGATATTTTTTATTTCTAAAATTTACAGAAATAAATATACATAAGGGACTATTTAAAATAGTTTTGGAAAAAATTTACAGATTTGTATAGAAAAGGGGTACACTTTATTAATGAAAAATTTACAGATAAGGGATTTTAGAAATAGGCCTTGAACGCACGTGGTATAGAGGGTTTATACATAGTGACCCCCCCGAGTACATTCCCCACTATTAGTAGCAAATGAAACAACCGCAAACACATAAGAATCTTGCAAATGCCAAACACAACAATCAAAACACGAATTTAAACATGAAAACAAAGAAAATACAAGAAATTCACAAACGTAAGCACCAACTTCAGAATTGTCTTCCACCCTCATCACAATTGTTACTCAAAACACCAACACCATCAACCTTCAAAGCATAATCATGCACAATATTCTTCAACACCTTGGACTACTCACGCAGATTACTAGCTTTATCATACAAATTCCTCAATAGTTCAAAAGATTCTTCAACTTGCAAATAGAAAGTCATATTGTATCTCTGAAATGCATCTACACTTTTATCATAAAAACTCCTCAATAGTTCAAAAGATGCTTCAACTTGAAATATAAAGTCATATCGTATCTCCAAAATGCATCTACACTTTTATTTCCGGTAGTAAGCATCACAACCTCAGTAGGAACATTAGATAGGATCATTTGACTCACAGAAGTAGTCTAGAAACTCCTATTAGAAATCTTTGAAGACTTTAAACCATAGCTCTCCATTATATTGGAAATAATCATAGTAAGAGTCTTCCTATCTACACAGTTTTTATTAAACTTGCACTATGTAGAAAACACAAGTCACACCTACATGCAAAAAACAAAGCTAGAAATGAAATCTTAGAAAACACAAACATTCACACAAAGAAACAGACTCACCAAACCACGAGGACTTGAAATAGGTTGTAGAACACAAACTTTACGTTCTCATCACCACAGTCCTCAGAAATAATAGATACTAGTTGGGTACCCGCATGCTACTGTGGGACCAAATTTTTTCTCGAGTATCTACTTTTCAAGCACTCAAATCATTAAAGACTTCTTCATGGCTGATTTCATTCCACAAACCCCTCACCCACTAATTCATTTGAAAGCAATGCTAATGCAATACCTCAATTCAAATTGATTGATGCAATGCATGCTTCTTGGTATCTTAAGTTGGCTCACCTCCATCATCCTTGCCTACACACTCCACTACGATGACAATCAAAAGAATAAGAAGAATATCAAACTCCCCTCACGTATCCCATAATATCTTTGTTCACAAATTTCAAGTGACTCAAGAAAAGCAATTCTGAAAATCTTTGTTCTTTAGAATTTACAGATTTAGTGCCGAATTGGGCTTCAATTTTATCATATATAGCAGGAAGGAATAGCTACAATCATTAAATTGCAAGTTTGTAGTGTGTTGCATTGAAAAAAAGGGCATTGTGTGTTGGGGGAAATGCATTAATATCAAGTGTCATCATTAATCAACATAATAATTCAGGCTTTTGCATGCCGTATAGGATTCTCATGCAACATGAATAATAATTTTCTCATTCTTGCAGATAGAATATAACTTATATGCCTAAGCGATAAGCTTCTCCCGTCTTGATGAGTCTGATAATTAAACAATTGGCATGAGTAGCTTATGGATACATTTTGTTATAGCATGTACATGATCGTTTTCTTCGACACTTCATGTTCAACTTTCTTACACACAAGAGCAGCTCTATTGTGGATTCCAATTAGGTGTCAACTATTTGAATTGCACGTGAGAGAGTTTGGCCTATGTTGTCTAGTTGCCAATTAGTTTTTATTGGAACCTACTACTCGATATGTTGCTAATTGAAAACCGAGCCAACCAGGGATCTGCGGCAGTATTAAAACATTAGTTTTAAGACATTGTATTAAAATGTTTTGAACGTTTTAAAATTAACCCTGGGGCATTTTAAAATGCCCCAGTAGCAAATTTTATTTAGGACCGGGTAGCGAATTTTGTTTGGGACCGGCTCTAGCCGGTTCCCGGGTAGTGTATCGATACACCAGTCGATATTGCCACAAAACACCGAACGGTATTCCATAATACTGACCGGTTCTTTTTACACCAATTGGTGTTTCACTACACCGAGCGGTATAATTAACAACACCGGCCGATGTTTAGCTACATCGGTCGATGTTGCTAAGGACTAGGTAAAGGGTTTGTTAGTTGCATGGCTTGGGATTTTAGTTAGTTACATAGCTTAAGATTTCAATCTAGATGCATGATATATAGTAGATAGATACTAGCAAATTTTAGAAAAATGGAATAGTAGACATTAGCACATGAAATGATTTACTTTAAGAATAGTTTATGTTTTGTATGATTTTCTTACTTTTAGCATATGTATTTATTTATAAGCATGTAACTATACCTCAAAAAAATGTCAATGAGCCAGTTGGAGGTTCGCTTAAGCCATCGTGGAACAACTCGTTCATTAATGAATAATATTATACCATGTGCCGGATAGAGGTTTGCTTAGGCCGACCTAGAACATCTCGTATGTGGTTAAAATTCATACTATATATTACTAAAACTCTACAAACTAGTATTTAAAAATGATGAGGAAATATTTGACTTTGAGCTGGTTGCGGGCTCGCTTATGCCAGCCGCTTGCATCTCGCTCGAAGTCTAGCTAGCAGCGGAGCTCACAATTGATAGCTCGTAGCAACTCGCAAAATTATGTCGTGTACGTGTGGAGAGATAGTGGTATACATAGGTTTACTATCTTTATGTTTTATAGATTATTAGGTGAAACAAATTAGATATGATTATATTGCATAGGTTTTAATTTGTAGTCTTTATTAGAATGCAAACTCCATAATAATTTATAGCCTTTATCAGGACTCAAACTCCATAGTATATATATACATAGAAAAAAACAATATTGAGGATTGAGGGTATTAGGTTAACAAATTCTCCTAGCTTAGAAAGTAGTAGTAAAATTGTTTATAACTACTTGTGTAAGTAATGCGAGCTATTGCACCAATGTGTGTAAAATACCGACATCTGTCAATAGAGCATGATGTTGCAGATGTTTCAAAATTATCATTTGCAAACTGCAATCTCTTATTAAAGTTCCTTGAGTAGACCCTGTTTAGGTGGAGTTGTTGTCTCTGTGCCAACATGGACTTAGGTAGTATAGAATGTGTGTGTACAGTAGCGGCAAAGCTTCGCTTGTACTTGCATAAGGCTAGGAATAATCTCTCTTAGGAATCCTCAACATGCAAGTTCTACTTGCGATTCCTATATGCAAGTTGTACTTGCAATTCCTACTTGCAACTCCTACATGCAAGTCCTATATGCGATTCCTACATGCATGTTCTACATGCGAGTTCTACATGCAACTCCTACATGCAACATGCAACATGCGAGTTCTATATGCAACATGCAAGTTCTACATGCAACATGCAACTCTTACATGCAACTTGCAACTCCTACATGCAACTTCTATATGTAAGTTCTACATGTAGAGAGAGAATTACAATTCCTACATGCAGAGAGAGAAGCTCTCCAACTTGTATAAATACCCCATAATGGAATGAGGCCCACACTCTTTGGGGCATTGTGTTGAGTTCTACTTTGGTATTCCAAGAATGTCTCAAGTGTCCATGCTTCCTTGCACTCCATGTCCAAAAGCATGTCCTAACCTTGCAACTCCTCCTCCCCTCTCCTCCAACCTTGCTACTCATCCTCTCCCTCTCCTCCTCCCTCCTCCTCCTCCTTTCTCCTCCTCCTCCTCCCTCCTCCTCCCTTCTCCTCCTCCCTCCTCTTCTCTCCTCCTCCTCCCTTCTCCTCCTCCCTCCTCTCTCTTCTTTCCCCCATGCTCTTACACCTTCTTCCTCTCCCACTCCTATGCTCCCCCTAAACCCTTAACCTCCATGATCTACGAGGGAGATGAGTTCTCCACCATGTACTCTATCCTGAACCTTGAATCCTCCTTCTAACCCTTGAACCTCTTCTAAACTCTGGAACCTCTCTCTAAACCTTGGAACCTCCTTCTAAACCCTAAAATTTCCCTCTAGCCCTTAAACTCCTCGTAAACCCTTCAACCCTCAATGAAGGTGAAAGCCTTCATTACCTCAACCATGATGATGCACATTCCTTTCACACATGCATGCACTATGTTTGCTTACCACACTTAAGCCTACGTCTCTCAATCGAATACAACTCGAGGTCCTAAGCTAGACGTATACTACAAACGAGAACCCCGATATATCTATAGGTGACAAAAAGCCTCAGAACCCTGCATAATGAGAATACCCTGCTCTTCTTGTGGAAGCCGTGGGAAAGATCCAACATTTGGCATCGTTGTCGAGGAGGCTAGCATCTCAAGTAACGAGTAAACATACGCAAGTATGTGTTTAAAAAAACTACTACGAATTCTCATGAACATAACAATCAAGGGCAAGGAGAGTAAAATTTTGTCCAACTCTAGCCAAACATATCAACCCCAAGCATCAATCTTGGGTTACTACCTGAAGAAATTTTCTTTAGTTCTTAAAAAGAAGCCACTTGATAAATAAATCAGGCTAGGTAGTGGACACTAATACGTAGAGCTTGCAGTTTTAATCATTTCACCTTTTTACAAAAAAGCGATCCGAGCTAACCATGAAAAGTTAGGACTCGGGACGAGTTTAGGGTTTAACCTTAAACCTTTTAACCTTAAACCTACACCCATTTCCTATAAAACCCACTCCACCCCCTCATTCTTCTTCTTTCACATCTTGCCTCCATCTTCTTCCCATTCTGAACCTTACGCAAGACACTCCTCCCTCTCCATCGACCACCACCCTACTCCCATCCTCACACGGTGAGTTATTTCGAGCCCTTCTCGCAGCGATAACCTAGCCATCCACCCACCGTCCATTCGCCATCAACAATCCCGTTACATCGAGAAATACTTGGAGGGCGTTAAGGTGACTATCTCTTTCTCCCTTTGGATTTCTGTCAAAGTTTCCCGTCTGTCAAGTTTCTCCCTCCCCTCCACCCCCTCCTCCATCCCTTCCACCACCCACCCCCCCCCCCCCCACCCCCCATCCACCCCCTTTCCCCCACCCCCCCCCCTTTCACCCCTCTCCTCTCCCTCCACCCCCTCCCTCCATCCCTTCCACCACCCCCTCCCCCCACCCCCTCTCCCCCCTCTTCCCCCCCCCCCATCCCCCAACCCCCCCTTTTTCCATTCCACCCCCCCTCCCTCTCTCTCTCTCTCTCTCTCTCTCTCTCTCTCTCTCTCTCTCTCTCTCCCCCCTAACCCCCCCTCTCTCTCTCTCTCTTTCCAACCCCCCTCCCTCTTCTCTCTCTCTCTCTTCTCTCTCTCTCTTCTCTCCCCTCCCTCTTCTCTCTCTCTCTCTCTCTCTCTCTCTCTCTCTCTCTCTCTCTCTCTCTCTCTCCCTCTCTCTCCCTCCCTCCCTACTCGCCCCTCCCCTCTCCTCAACCGACCGTGCACCAGTTTAATTAAATACTAAGGGCCCTTAGTCTCAAGGCTGCAGGGCAGCCAAGGTGCCCATAGCGATGCTCGCTAGCAAGGCGACACCCATGCACAGCGGTCGCCAAGGGAGGCATAGCCAACTGCCAGTGGTAGCGTAGCCAGTGACGGCGCCCACCCTGCCTCCTTTAGCCGCACGCCTCTGCCCCCTGCGACCACCTGCCTCACCACCTCCTCCCACCCTCCTCAACGCCTCCTCTAGGCCTTTAGCAACCTCCATGCCTTTAAAGGCCTAAAGCCTCACTATAGATATCCCCCTCCTCCGTTCATGCCCCCCCCTCAGCAACATGATGCCCCTCCCCTTTCAATTTTTTTAAAAATATATTTAAAAAAAATAAAAAAAAAACCTAATTTAGCCCTTGGATCAACCCTATTTAGGTTACTTTAACCTAGGTTAGATTAGATTTACCTTAGTTTAGTTAGTTGTAACCTAGGTTAGGTTAGTATCTTAGGCCAGGTTAGTCTGACAAGTTAGGTTAGTGACCTGGGTTTAGTTAGCATTAACCCTCTTTGGTTAGTTTAACTAACTATAGTTAGTTATAGTTACACTTAGATTAGCATAACCTAGGGTAGACTAGTTACAATCTAGTTAGGTTAGCTTAATTGACCTTCAATTAGTAACTAAATGCAACCAGTTAGGTTAACTAGAGTAATTGTCTAATTAAAGTAACTAGACAGTTGGGCTAATTGGCTAGATAGACTAACTGGAATTAACTTGGTTCAAACCCCTCAGTTGGACTTAAAGTCTATTCACACTAACCTTAAGACCAAGGACCCCCCCCACACACCAAAAAGACCCCATTTTACCCCTACTTCAATTGTTTATATCTCACCCGTTTGCCAAACTGGACCCCGTTTGGAAATTTCACACATGTAACACCATGCTACAGGACATTTTCCCATCCCATTGCACAACATTTCGACATCCCTAGCACTCGCTCATTTGTGCCCTCGTGTGGGCCTCATTTCACACTAATTCGCTCATATCTTTACATCGTGACCTTTGATTGACGATCCGTCTACAATGGCACATTTCCCTACACACATGGGACAATCCTAGGTACATTATTAACACGAAGGTCCCCACAACACTAACACATCGATAAGAGATCGATAATCCCCCTAACACAACTACATCAACACTTGCACGTGCAACAAAGAAACCCTTTGCAACTCTTACCCAATCTGCATGCAGCTACACTTCGACCAATGCTTCCGACTCCAACACTTGCCAAATCCACATACAACTTTGCTACAACCACTGCCTTTGACAATCCTCTACCCCAATTCCCCCCCTGAAATTCAAGAAATCCCTTTGACTCCTCCACACCACAACATGGCTGGATGTCGTCATGAACGATGATGGGGATATTGACCTCAATGCGGAGGCTAACAATTTCTTTAATCACAGAAATAATAACAATCAAGGCAGGTGCCCCTTGGAAAAATTGAAACTTCCCAAATATAATGGCAGGGGAGATCCAGCCCGATTCCTCCAGCATTTTGATGCTGCATGCAGAGCAAGTGGAGATTAATCCAATGAAACCAAGGTGGCCTGGTTTCCCATGGCCTTAATCGATGAAGCGTCGGAATGGTACCTAGACCTCCTAGTGGAAGAGAGAGCCACATGGGACCTGCTTCAAACAGAATTCAAAAGACACTTTCAAATGGTGAGACTACAAGATGATCCCGCTCTCCAACTAAGCAAGATCAAACAAGGCTGTCAAGAAGATGTACGCACGTATCTGGGCAAGATGAAAAGATTAATTGCCAAATGTGACCCATGCCCCGTGATGGGAACAAAGAGCGGAAGCAAGAGGGAGAGAGAGAGTGGAAGGAGAGAGAGCAAGTTTTGTGGGAAGCAAAAAGTCTATTGTGTGACTTCCCTTATTGCCTTTTATACAAAGAATAGATAAGGTGAAGACGTGGCAGTATAAGTACCACTTATACAAGGAATAGCACATTGTGCCTTTATCCCCAACAATCTCCCACTTAAAGGCAATGTGCCCAAAAAGGAGGAAGAAGTGTACATAAAAACATATACACAAAATACAAGAGAATCTCAACATGAGAAACTTAGCCAACACCCATCTGTACTCTGCAATGTGCAAAGCGTTGCGGGTTAAGACTCTTGGTCAAAAGATCTGCAGGATTGTCATGAGTATGCACTTTGACAAGCCAAATGCGCTTATCCTCAAGTACCTGTCTGATAAAATGATATTTCACCTCAATGTGTTTCGTTTTGGCATGAAACATAGGATTCTGTGCTAGTTGAATAGCACTCTGACTA
This sequence comes from Dipteris shenzhenensis, assembly GCF_047967505.1. Taxonomy (NCBI): domain Eukaryota; kingdom Viridiplantae; phylum Streptophyta; class Polypodiopsida; order Gleicheniales; family Dipteridaceae; genus Dipteris; species Dipteris shenzhenensis. Next base: position 5,508,718 of record NC_141597.1, read on the forward strand.
TCACAATGCAAAATAGGAACCTCTTTTGATAAGCCAATATCTCCCACTAGACGAGATAACCATATGGATTCTTTGCACGCCTCTGTGGCTGCAACATATTCTGCCTCTGTGGTAGATAAAGCAATGCATTTTTGCAGCCGAGAGATCCATGAAATAGCACCACCACCTAAGGTGAAAACATATCCTGTAGTAGACTTTCTTTGGTCTACACATCCTACAAAATCTGAGTCTGTGAACCCATGAAGAACTAAGTCTTTCTTCCCAAAGCAAATGCACACATGCATTGTGCCCTTAAGATATCTCATGATACCTTTCACGGCTTCCCAATGCTTCTTGCCAGGTGTTGCCATGTATCTATTGACAACTCCCACTGCAAAGGCAATATCTGGACGTGTAGCCACCATTGCATACATGAGACTACCAACCACGGATGCATAAGGAGTCTTGGCCATTTCAGCCCTCTCATCATTTGACTGTGGGCTGTCTTTTTGACTGAGTTTCACATATGGAGGTAATGGAGTATTAAGAATCTTTCCTCCCTCCATATTGAAACGCTGCAAAACCTTGCCAATGTATTCCTTCTGAGACAAATAGAGCAATTTCTGATTTCTGTCCCGTATGATACGCATCCCTAAGATGTGATTTGCATCACCAAGATCCTTCATATCAAAGGTCTTATGCAATCCCATTTTCAGTGCATCAATCTCATACTGAGATTTGCCTGTAATAAGCATGTCATCAACATAAATGATGAGCAAAATAAGGCTACCATCCTTTGCTTTCTTGGTATAGAGACAGTGATCAACATCACTTCTCCTAAACCCCTGAGATTGCATGAAAGTATGGAATTTGAAGTACCACTCCCTTGGAGCCTGCTTCAACCCATATAAGCTCTTTTTCAGCTTGCATACCAACTTTTCTTTGCCTTCACTGACAAACCCTTCTGGCTGTACCATAAAAATTTCCTCATGAAGATCACCATGAAGAAACGCAGTTTTGACATCCATCTGACACAAGTCCATGTCCTCATGTGCAACCAATGCCAAAACAGCCCTCAATGTTGTCATTTTCACCACAGGGGAAAAGATTTCATCAAAGTCAATGCCCTTCTGTTGCTTGAACCCCTTGGCAACCAATCTTGCCTTGTATTTGTTCTCAGCATTAGGAGTGACCTTGATCTTATAGACCCATTTGCATGGTAAGGCATTCTTTCCAGTTGGTAGTTTCACCAAATCCCATGTCTTATTTTTGATAAGAGAATCCATTTCTAAATGCATGGCCTTCTCCCACTTTCTCTTATCATGCCTTCTCATTGCTTCCTGATAGCATGAAGGCTCACCATAATCTGTCAACATGACAAAATCAGCCACATAGTTCTGTCCTGGAACAAACCTATCAGGAGGGTTGTATACTCTGGTGGATCTCCTTACCCAAACATCTTGAGTGGCTGGCTGTTCAGCCTGCATATCAGCCATATTATGTGGTTGTACCACCTCTTCTGGCTGTGCTACATCACCAAGGTGTGGCTCTATCTGTGACATATCAAAGGCAATTTGATTAGGCTGATTCTCAGCCTCTATTCCCTGTGCATTAGGGACATTTGCAGCAGCACCTTGCTGCATATTATTGGGCATATTTTGCTGTCTATTCACAATGATTTCTTCAAAGACAACCTTCTTATTTTCTGATTTTTGTGAGGGCTGCCTGTGCATGCTTTCCTCATGAAAAATCACGTCATTGCTGCATATAATCTTCCTTCCAATGGGATCCCACAATCTATACCCCATTTCACCACTATCACCATATCCAATAAAGATGCATGTATTTGACATTGGTTGGAGTTTGTTGCGCTGATCTTTTCGTACGTGCACATACGCATCACAGCCAAACACTCTCAAGTGTTTATATGAGGGTGGCTTGCCATACCACTGTTCCTTAGGTACTTTACCATCCAACCGCTTATTTGGAGACCTATTGATGACATGAATGGCTGTTTGAATAGCCTCTGCCCAAAAACCATAGGGTAAGGCAGCATGAGACAGCATACTACGGACTCTATCTTGAATAGTCCGATTTGTTCGCTCTACAACTCCATTCTGTTGAGGATTATGAGGGCTTGTGAATTCCCTCTTTATCCCCTTTTTGTCACAAAATTCCTGAAATATTTTGGAGACGTATTCTGCTCCATTATCAGAGCGTAAGCATTTCAACTTCTTGCCTGTCTGATTTTCAACCAAGGCAACAAACTTTTGAAATGTATTAAAAACTTCATCCTTCCTCTTGATGAAATAGACCCACACTTTCCTTGTGGCATCATCTATAAATGTAACAAAGTATTCACGACCACCCATAGACAATTGAGGCATTTGACATACATCAGTATGTACCAAATCTAAGGGTGTCAATCTTCATTGCAATGTCACTTTATGTGGTGACTGTGAATGCTTACCAAAAATGCAATGCTCACAATGCTTAAATTCTGAAAATTTCAGAGACAGTAAATAACCCAATTGAGACAGTGCTTGCATTCCTTTAACACTCATGTGTCCTAACCGGCCATGCCACAATGAAACCTTTGGCACCTCAGTTACGGCAACCACATGATTCTTTACATCAGAAACATGCAAAGCATACAAAGTATCACACTTATACCCCTTTGCAATGACTCTGGCTCCCTTGGTTATCTTCCACCTACTATCACCAAACACAGTGTAGTAGCCTTGATCATCCAATCGACCAGTAGTAACCAAGTTCTTTTTAAGCTTTGGCACATGCCTAACATCATGTAGCATAAACTGTGTGACATCAGCAAATACAAGTTTCACATCTCCAATCCCTTCAATAGAGCATGCATAATTGTTTCCAAGATGCACAACACCCTGTGAACCACCATTATATGAGCAAAACCACTCCCTGTGTGGTGTCACATGGAAAGAAGCACCCGAATCAATGATCCAAGTGGTCATATCACTATCATCATCAATGATCAAAGCATGTGCATCAAGTGATGAAACAAAAAGAATGTCATCCTCACTCTCATGAGTGACTGCATTTATCTCTTCAAACTTCACACCACTGTTACTGCTCTCTGCATGTTGCTTGCCTTTATCTTTTTTGGCATCCTGATTGTTGTTGCTGCCCTTCTTTTGCTCCTTTTTCCACTTAAAGCAATCTTTCTTCATGTGCCCCTTCTTTCCACAATGAAAGCACTCAATGTCCTTCTTAGGACGTGACTTACTGTGGGATTTGTTCCTTTGGCTATCATTACCTCTATGCTGAGGTCTTCCCCTTGTGTTAAGGGCAGTGGAAGACTTACTTGAAGCATTATTCTTCCTATTCATCTCCTCCATGAGGAGCTGGCTCTCAACATCTGCATACACAAGATTAGGATTTGAATTGCTCAAAGCTGTCCTGAAAATATCCCAACTCTCAGGAAGAGTGCAAAGCAAGAAAGTTGCTTTAAACTCATCATCAATGTTGAATTTCTGATTTGCTAATTGCTTGATGATAGAGTTAAACTCATTTAGGTGCACACTCATAGTCATGCCCTCCTTCATCCTGAGATCCATGAGCTTCTTAAGCCAATAAACCTTGCTTGCTGCACTTTGTTGAGCATACAAATCTTCCAACCTTCTCCACATATCCCATGCAGTGTCCTCATTCTCAACATTGAACAAGAGCACATCTGAAATAGAAAGCATAATTGTGGAACGTGCCAATTCATCAACACTTTCCCATTCATCATCAGACATATTATTTGGCTTCACCCCCTTTTCCTTGATAGGACGGGCTTGGTGCTTTTGAAGAAGCACATTGTAGCACTGCTTTTGCCAAATGGCAAAGTTGTGTGCTCCTTCTAACTTCTTGATGTTAAGAAGTGAACCACCTTCACTCCCACTTGAAGCCATGTCTGAGCAAATAAAAAACAGCAAAAGCCAAATAAAATAGCAACCAAAATTTGTTCTTTACAGGAGAGAACTTGCAGCCAATATACCTTCCACCTTTGAATGCATAAATAGTCCCAAAACTGTAATAAATTTCCTGCACCACTATGACTCCAAAACTGAGTCAAATATGCCTGCAAGACTGAGTGCAACTCATCAAAAATCTGTCCCAACTTGTGACAGAGATAGAGGCATCCAAAACTCAGAGAAACTGTCCCAAAATGACAATCAAAACAGTCATAAAACTGCAACAAACAGTATTCTTGTTTTTCTCAACATAAAAGCATCCAAATTGACATCCAAGATACTATTCCAGTGTCACAAAGAGTTGCTGAGCACTTGTGCACCAAAAGCCCCAATTTTTGAGGTCAAAAGTCAAACTTTGACCACCACAAATGTGCACAATCCAAGCATAAAGCAAATCAGCAGCACTTTTGCAACAATGTCAATGCATCCAAGTGCTCCAAGCACTGTTTCACAAAGGCATAACCTCTGGCATCGAGCTCGAGGAATATTCTTGGAATATTGTAAATTCTTTGAGATTCCCCCTTCCAATGTGTCCCAAACAGAAAATTTCTTGCTTTAATGTGCAAGAGCAAGCCTTCCAATGCATAAAATTGCAAAAGCCCCTAATTTCTCTGCCTTATCCACTGCCACGTGATGTACAGATCGAAAGCTCCTTGTGCAAGACTGCAAAATGGCATATGACTAGTCCCGCAAAGTGCCCAAGCAACAGCCTCAAATCAGCCTATCCACAGCTAATGTCCACAAGGCATACTTCTTGTTCTTGGAGGTTTACCACCGGTGCCAAGCCTGCAAGTCCACCGCCCATGATCAAGATTTCGGCCTCCAATTGGCTCAAATCCATGCCACTCTTTGATTTCATGAGGGAAGCTTAGCTATGCATGCAAAAAAAGAGCAGCTCCCAAGGTTGAAGGAGCACGAATTTGATCAAATCCATATGCACCAATGCTTCGCCTAGGCTGTCATCCAAAGTTCTTATAATCTCTCGCGCAGCAATGTATAAGCTCCATTGAATCCAAAGTTCTTACAATCTCTAGCGCAATGTATAAGCTGTTGGTTGAAAAAAAAAAAAGCACCATTTCTCCTGTAATTTGCGCATGAGCTACTTCCAAGCATCAGTGGTACTGAAGGTCTAGCAGGAGCCGCAATGAGCCTGCTTTCTCCTTTGTATTAATTGACTGCTTCCCTCTCGGCGAAGAAGGCCTCTCAAAAGTGAGCGAAGGATTAACGCCTCGCCAGATAAAGTCTATGTAGGTTCGTTGGAGCTCCTCTCCTTCAGCATCATCAGGATCGTACCCTTGGTTCTACGCCTTTGATTGCCCAGGTGAAAAATGCATTTTGAGTTTCGCCGAGTCGAAGGCCACAAGCTTCTCAAGCTACCTGGAAAGCTGGAGTACTTCTTAGATTTTCCCCACAGATCTGAGTCCTGACGAGCGATGGGAACCCTTCTTCACCAATCGGTCTACATGTTGATCGTCGACGTATTTTTGGAAGAAACCCACGTTTGTCCAAGAGGGCGTTTGGGCATCACGTTCGAGGGCTGACCCAGCTGAAAGTCATGCTAGCAAATCACGCAGCGATAGGGGGAGAGCGACTCGTCTAATGGCTCTGATACCAGTTGATGGGAACAAAGAGCAGAAGCAAGAGGGAGAGAGAGAGTGGAAGGAGAGAGAGCAAGTTTTCTGGGAAGCAAAAAGTCTATTGTGTGACTTCCCTTATTGCCTTTTATACAAAGAATAGATAAGGTGAAGACGTGGCAGTATAAGTACCACTTATACAAGGAATAGCACATTGTGCCTTTATCCCCAACACCCCGATGCAAAGTACCTCACGGCTTGGTTCATTACAGGGCTAAGGAAGAAAATGAGCAAGGATAAGGAAAAGATTAGCAGCTATGAAACGTTTAGTGCTGCTCATGCAGTAGCCAGTGACATCGAGGATGGCATGACCGACTTTGACACCAGCAATGATGATGGAAGATCCAGTGCACGGGATAAGCACTCTAAAAAGGGCAAATCCAAGTCCATTGCCAAAACGTCAAATGAGGATCACCTAAAGGCCATGACCATGAAGCTAAAAGACGAAATGATGCAGGCCATGGAACAAAAGCTTCACTTGTCTTAGCCGCCACCTCAGACTTATCCATGGCGAGAAAATGTCTGGTGCCCACACTACATGGCCAATCATATAGAAAATGAGTGCCCGGCCCTAAGAGCTAGGACCACTGCACAAGCAAATCACCCGCCAAGATTGTGGTGCCATATTTGCATCGTTGGTGACCATGATAAAAATAGTTGCATCTTCAACATGCGCTACAACCCGCCTCGACCTCAACAATACCAACCGGCACCCATGCCAATGTATAGGCAACCGGCACTTAAACAAACGCCCCCAACTCCGAGGCTAAATCTTGTTTCTGTTCGGATACAAGTGCCACAATTACTCAGGAATCCTTATCCATGACCATATCCACGAGCGCCAAATCTAGCTCCTCAGGCAGTTCCAATACAAGCTGAGAAAGTAGACTCGCCATTCGAGTATGAAGCAGAGTACCCAGTGTACTATGTAGAAGGTGCAGGGTCTAATAGCACTCTACAAAAATCAAATTTGACCCAATACACATCGAGTGCCAATCAAGTGCTACAGTTGTGGAGAAAATCATCGGATCGCAAAGTGCCCTCATCGTGGTAGCCCCGCTACTTTCCAACCACTTTACAGAGATTGTGGCATAGGACATGCCTATATGGATTGTCCTATGAAAAATAAGGTCCCACAACAAACAAAGGTTAAGCCTGACGTCCCAATCGGCATCATTGGGGTGGACCGTTTGGGGGCGACAAGCGTAATATCACAACATGTGAATGTAATTACATGCCAGCAGAAAGAGGTCACCAAGGATTCTAACATTCCAATCCAACCTAGAAGACTTATTTAAAAGAAGGCACAAGTGCCTCTACCTCCGCCAAGCAATGAGCAGCCGAGCTCATCCACATCAACTGTTGGCTCTTTCCTACTACTTTCGTAGGAAGAGCTGGGTATTCTATGTTGCAGGGTTCCGAGGCTTTTTGTCACCTACAGATATATTAGAATTGTCGGTTGTAGTATATGTGTAGCTTAGGCCTCGAGTCGTGTTCCGGTGAGAGACGTAGGCTTAAGTGTGGTAAGCAAACAAAGTGCAAGCATGTGTAAAAGGCACGTAAACCATCTTTGTTGAGGTAATGAAGGCTTTCGCCTTCATTGGGAGTTGTAGGTTTTAGGAGGAGTTTAAGGATTCAGAAGGAGGTTCCAGGGTTCAGAAGGAGGTTCCAGGGTTTAGAAAGAGTTCCAAGGTTTAGAAGGAGGTTCCAGGGTTTAGAAAGAGTTCCAGGGTTTAGAAGGAGGTTCCAAGGTTTAGAAGGAGTCCAGGGTTAGAAGGAGGATCCAAGGTTCAGAGTAGAGTACATGGTGGAGAACTTGTCTCCCTCGTAGATCATGAAGTTTAAGGGTTTAGGAAAGCATAGGAGTGGGAGAGGAAGAAGGTGTAAGAGCATGGGTGAAAGAAGTGAGAGGAGGAAGGAGGAGGAGGGAAGAGGAGGATGGAGGGGGAGGAGAGAGGAGGAGGAGAAGGAGGAAGGAGGAGGAGGAGGAGGAGGAGGGAGGAGGAGGAGAAGGAGGAAGGAGGAGGAGGGAGGAGGAGAGAGAGAGGGTGGGTTGCAGGATTGGGGGAGAGGGGAGAAGGGTTGCAAGGTTAGGACATGCTTTGGACGTGCAGTGCAAGGAAGCATGGACACTTGAGACAAATGCTTGGAATACCAAAGTAGACTCAACACAATGCCCCAAAGAGTGTGGGCTTCATTCCATTATGGGGTATTTATACAAGTTGGAGAGCTTCTCTCTCTGCATGTAACACAAAGTCATATCACAAAGTTGTAACACAAAGTTGTATCACAAAGTTGTAACACAAAGTTGTAACACATTCTCTCTCTACATGTAGAAGTTGTAACACAAAGTTGTTACACAAAGTTGTAACACAAAGTTGTGTCACAAAGTCATAACACATTCTCTCTCTTCATGTAGACAAACTTGTAACACAAAGTTGTTACACAAAGTTGTAACACAAAGTTGTGTCTAGAAGTTGTAACACAAAGTTGTATCACAAAGTTGTATCACAAAGTTGTAACACCTTCTCTTTCTTCATAGGCTTGGTCGCACTCTTCGGTCCATAAGAACTCCACTAATAATTTGTAAAGTGGTCTAGCTATCATGGCATATCGCAATATAAATCTTCTATAATAGCCGGCATGTCCCATAAAGACCTGTACACCTTTCGAATTTGTAGGAGGAGGCAATTCCATGATGATTTTGATTTTGTCCATGTCAGTTGCAATCCCATGTTGAGAGACGATGTGTCCCAAAACAACTCCGTGGGTGACTATGAACTGGCATTTTGTTGGATTTAGGGAGATGCCATACTCCCTGCATTTGATTAGTACTTCTTCCAGACATTTGAAGTGGTCCTGTTTGGTTGAATGGATGCACAAGTCATCCAAGAACACCTGTAAAAACTTATTCAAAAATGACTTGAAAGCTATGAACATGACTCGCTGGAATGTGGCTGGGGCATTACAAAGGCCGAATGGCATGACTCTATATGCAAAAATACCCCATTCTATAGCAAATGCTGTTTTTGATTGGTCTTGAGGAGCAATTTGCACTTGGTTATAGCCACTAAAGCCATCCAAGAAGCTATATATTTCGGATCCTGCCACCTTTTCCAACACTGTTTCTGTTAAGGGTAGGGGGTAGTGATCCCTAATTGTGGCGGCATTCACATTTTTCAAGTTTACGCATATTCTGAGCTTCTTGTTGCGTTTAGGCACAATGACAATGGGTGAAACCCAATCAGTGTGCTCTATCTCGTAGATGAATCCAGCATCTAGGAGTTTTTCCAACTCGTCATAAACCATGGTGCCATATTTAGGATTTGTGCGATAAGGTCCACATACCTTAGGGCGAGCACCTTCCCTTATAGGGATCATGTGAACTGCCACTTCTGGTGAAATTCCTTTCATCTCTTTGTATGACCATGCTAGGCAGTCACGGTATTCCATTAGGAGGTCTTTAAGTTTGATTTCATCTTCTTGACGGAGATGTTTCCCAATGAGAACCAATTTTTCTTCCTCCCCTTCAAGGGCGAGGTTTATTGTGCGTGTTTTTACCGGTCCCTCATAGATTGGAGTTTCTCCAATGCTATCGGTTTCTTGAACTTCAGATTCTCTGATTGGTCTTGGCATTGCTATTGGTGCACTGCCACTTGTATAATTCTTAAAGTATTTCGGCACTTCTCGAAGATCGGCCTCTGATGGGGTTGAACTAGCCTGACATGTGTCATGTGTACTGGGTGGCATAGTTGCATTTAGTAATTTGTTGAGCTCTTCTTTTCTTTCTTTTTCTGAAGTCTCTTGATCGAGCTTCATCCGCACATGTGGCTTATATTTCCGAAACTTCTTACGTTGGGAACTGTGGGGTAACTTTTCCACTGGCAAGGTGTTTCCAAGTAAGGGTTCATGTGCTGCACATACTCCTTCCAGTCCCTCAGGGGACCATTCAAGAGGTGGTGGTTTTGATTTTGAGGGAACTGCCTTTGCAAGGTACAATTCGACAATCCTTGTTTGGACTCGTTCCAATTCATTGAAGTGCTCGGCCTTAGCTTTTCTGCGATTTCCTCCTGCAGCTTTCTTACGGGATCTTCTGCTGTTATTCAACTGTGGAGGTTCAACTTTTGGGAGCTCAACCCCCATTAGGGCATGCAGAATGGCTAGGTCATTATCAAAGATTTGATTTTCAATTTCAGCATTCGCAGCGTCTGTTTCAAGGTCCCAAGGAAAATCTGAGTCATCATTGGTATGGGTACCTTCTTTAGGTTCATTATCCCATTCGAGGTCAGCCATAAAGAATGGCATCTCTAGATCGATTGGTTCTTCATGTGTCGGTGGAGGATCGACCTGTAGTGCATTAACATCTATCTGTGAGAAAATGGGGTCTAATGAATGGCAGTTGTCGATGGTTGCCAATGTTTGTATCCAGTTATTGACATTGCTTTGTGAGTCACCTGCTATGGCATGCTATTGCAAGGGAGCTGATTTGCTCGAGATTGTCGTGGAAGATGTGTCATCCAATGCTCTAGGAACAATTGGTTTAATAGCTCCTGTCCCCACATTCACCCTGACTGTAGTGTCTTGATTCTAGATTGTCAATCTATCCGTTCCCCAGTCATGGAGGACTGATGCTTCCCATAACCAAGGACGGCCCAGTAAGATTTGATAGGATTTTTTGGGGACATCCAAGATTGTGAATTGAAGGGAAAAGCAGACTCCTGCGATCTTTGTGGACACGCCATTCACTATTCCCAAGGGTTTAGCCCGTGAATCATCGGCAAGGCGTATGTTGAAATTAGCCTTTTGCATTGGTGGGAGACCCCATTCTTCGTAAAGCTCCTTTGATAGGACATTGACACCTGCTCCACCATCCACTATGGCTTGGACCTCATTATATGCCTTGTGGATCAAAGGCACAGTGATGTTGCATATGTCATCTCTCTCACCCATCCGCACAGGGATATCTTCAATGTCGTTCATAGGGGGAGGGGGATTTGCGAGTTCAATCCATCCTTTGAAACTCTCCCAGAGATTGGGACAATTCCGTAAGAGGATTCCGATGGGAATTGACACAGGGCAACTCAGGATGCTAGAGAGTCCAGCTCCTTCAAGTTGACGTGGCGGTACATTCTGTTGTGGAGTCTGTTGTTGGAACAAAGGCTCGAGTACAGTATCAATACTTTGTGGGGCCAAGTCATGGAGTGGGTCTTGAGCTTGTTTCTGAGCCTCAAATTGAGCTTGTTCATTCGGGACCCATTGCTGAAGTACCTGAAAACGAGCCTTCTCCACCTCTGCATTCGGGAATGGAGCTTCTTTTATTCGAGGCTTGGGAGTTGATGTGGATGAACTCGGCTGCTCATTGCTTGGCGGAGGTGGAGGCACTTGTGCTTTCTTTCTCAGAAGTCGCTTCGGTTGGATTGGAATGATAGGGTCCTTCGTGGCCTCTTTCTGTTGGCGTGTAATTACATTGATAGGTTGTGACCTTAGACTTGCCGGACCCAGACTTTGATGGTCCACCCCAATGATGCCGATGGTGATGTCAGGCTTAACCTCTGTTTGTTCTGGAATCTTATTTTTCATGGGGCAATCCATACAGGCATGTCCTATGCCACAATCTTTGCAGATCGGTTGGAAAGTGGCTGGGCTACCACGATGAGGGCACTCTGCGATCCTATGATTTTCTCCACAACCGTAACACTTGATTGGTGCTCGATATGTGTTGGGTCGCACTTGATTTGGATAGACTGGTATGAGACCCTCTGCACCTTCTACATAGTACACTGGGTACTCTGCTTCATACTCAAATAGTGAGTCTACTTCCTCGGCTTGTAATTGATGTATGGGAACTGCTTGAGGAGCTGGATTTGGTGCTCTTGGATACGGTCGTGGATTCGGATTCCTGAGTAGTTGTGGGACTTGTGTCCGAACGGGAACATGATTTAGTCTCGGAGCTGCAAGCGCTTGTGCAAGTGTCGGTTGCCTGTATATTGGCATGGGTGCCGCTTGGTATTGTGGTGGTCGAGGCGGATTGTTGCGCATGTTGAAGATGCAACTGTTCTCATCATGACCGCCGACGATGCAGATATGGCACCACAACCGTGGCGGTGGATTTGCTTGTGCCGTGATCCTTGCTCATAGGACTGGGCATTCATTTGCTGTATGATTTGCCAAGCAGTGTGGGCACCAGACATTTTCTCGTCGTGGATATGTTTGAGTTGGCGGCTGAGACAAGTGGAGTTTTTGATCCATGGCCTGCATCATATCTTCTTTCAGCTTCAAGGTCATGGCCTCTAGGCGATCTTCATTGGATGTTTCGGCAGTGTCCTTTGATTTACCTTTTTTCGAGCGTTTATCTCGTGTATTTGATCTGGCATCATCACTGCTAGTGTCTGAATCTGTCATGCCATCTTCGATGTCAATGGCTGCCGCATGAGCAGCACTGAATGTTTCATAGCTACTTATCTTTTTCATATCCTTGCGGATTTTCTTTCGTAGACCTGCTATGAACCATGCCGTGAGGTACTTTGCATCTGGGCGTGGGTCACATTTGGCGATCAATCTCTTCATCTTTCCCAGGTATGTGCGTACATCTTCCCTCCGGCCTTGTTCGATCTTGCTGAGTTGGAGAGCAGGATCATCTTGTAGCCTTTCCGTTTGGAAGCGACGTTTGAATTCGTTTTGAAGTAGGTCCCATGTGGCATGTTCTTCCACGAGAAGGTCGAGGTACCATTCTGACGCCTCATCAGTTAAGGCCATTGGAAACCAAGCCACCTTGGTTTCATGGGATTGATCACCACCTGCTCGACATGCGGCATCAAAATGCTGGAGGAAGCGAGCTAGGTCTCCCCTACCATTATATTTGGGAAGTTCCAGTTTTCCCAAGGGGCGTCGGCCTTGATTGTTGTGATTTCATCGATTGAAGAAGTTGTCAGCCTCGGCATCGAGCTCGATATCCCCATCATGCTCATGACGGCGTCCAGCCATGTTGGGACGTGGAGGAGTTAAAGGAAGTTGTTGAATCTCAGGGGGGGATTCGAGGTAGAGGATTGGCGGGGGCGGTTGTTGCAGTGGAGTTAGTTGCAGATGGGGTGAGCGTTGGAGTCGAAGTCATTGGCCGGAACGTAACTGCATGCAGATTGTGCATGATTTGCCAAGGGTGTCGCTACCCCAAGGGCGTTTGTGGAGGTGGTGTTGTTAGGAGAGTTAGAGTGGTGTTAGTGTCTCTAGGGACCGTCGTGTTAATAATGTGCCTAAGATTGTCCTACGTGTGTAGGGAAATGTGCCAGTGCAGACGGATCGTTAATCGGAGGTCACGGCGTGAAAATACGAGTGAATTAATGCACAATGAGGCCCACACCGGGGCACGAATGAACGTGTGCTAGGGATGCCGAAATGGTGTGCAATGGGCTGGAAAAATACCCTATAACGTGGTGTTTCCGTGTGTGAAATCTGGGTTCAAACGGGGTTCAATTTGGGTCCCAAACGGATGAGTTTCGAGGGGTTAAACGAGGGGTAAATTTTGCGTTTGGGGGGTCCTAATTGTGGTGGGAAGGGACTTTAGGTCCAACTGAGGGGTTGAAACCAAGTGACTCTAGTTAGACTAACTAACCTATTTGTCTAGTTAGAGACTAATCAGTTAGTCTAACCTAGCCTAGGGAGGGTTAGACTAACCACAGTCGAACTTAGTTAGTGTAACTAACTATAGTTAAGTTAACTGAGGTTAGGTGAAACTAACCGAACCAAAGGCAAAACTAACCTAGTCTAGGTTTCTGCTAACTAACCTAGCTTAACCTAGTCTAACTGAGTTAGACTAACTAGCCTAGGGATAACCAACTAACCTAGCCTAACCTAGGTTAAACCAACTAACCTAACCGCAGTTAGTCACTAACCTGAGGTTAGTTTTAGGTTAGTTTTTTTTTTTTTCCTAGTGTGCTGGGGGGCGTCCGACGGCGGCGCCGGGGGGGGTGTCGCAAGGGGGGAATGGCGCAGGAGGGGGGTTGCGCACAGGGGGAAGGGGTGTGCGCAGGGGGTGAAGGGCGGGGGGAAACCTGGGGGAGGGTCGGAGGAGTGGGGTGAGCGGGGGAGAGGGCGCGAGCGGAGGGGTGAGGGGGTGAGGGGAGAGGGGGGCTTTGCGACGGGGGAGGGCGGGGGGGTTGCGGGGGGCGAGGGCGGGGCGACGGGGGAGGGCGCTGGGACGTCGCTGGCGGGGCGAGGTGTGGGAGTGGGGTGAGCGGGGGGTGGCGGGTGTTAGAGGGTACGCGGGGGCGAGGGGTTGGGGGGTGCGCGGGGCGGCGGCGCCGCGCCGCGGGCAGGCGGCGGGGGGTTGGGGGGTGCGCGGGGCGACGGCGCCGTGCCACGGGCGGGCGGCGGGGGGTTGGGGGGTGCGCGGGGCGGGGGGTTGGGGGGTGCATGCAGCGGCGGGGGGTTAGAGAGAGGGGGCGGGCGGCGGGGGGTTGGGTGGTGGGCGAGGCGGCGGCGGCGGCTCTGTGGAGCGCCACCGCGGGAGGGGGGGTGGGGTGGGGTGGGGAGGGTAGACCGTGGTAAGGGGGAGAGAGAGAGAGGGGGTGGGGGGAAATGAGGGGGAGAGAGGAGAGAGGGAGAGAGAGAGGGGGGGGGAGGGAGAGAGAGGAGAGAGAGAGGGGGGAAAAAGGGGGAGAGAGGAGAGAGAAAGGAGAGAGAGGGGGAGGGGGAGAAAATGAGAGAGAGAAAGGGAGGGGGAGGGGGGAAGGGGAGGTGGAGATGGAGGGGGAGGGGGGGGGGAGGGAGAGAGAGGAGAGAGAGAGGGGGGGAAAAAGGGGGAGAGAGGAGAGAGAAAGGAGAGAGAGGGGGAGGGGGAGAAAATGAGAGAGAGAAAGGGAGGGGGAGGGGGGAGGGGGAGGTGGAGATGGAGGGGGAGGGGGGGAGGGGGAGGTGGAGATGAAGGGGGAGGGGGAGGGGGGGAGGTGGTGGTGGAGGGGGAGGGGGAGAGGGGGAGGTGGAGATGGAGGGGGAGGGGGAGGTGGAGATGGAGGGGGAGGGGGAGAGTGGGAGGTGGTGGTGGAGGGGGAGGGGGAGAGGGGGAGGTGGAGATGGAGGGGGAGGGGGAGAGGGGGAGGTGGTGGTGGAGGGGGAGGGGGAGAGGGGGAGGTGGAGATGAAGGGGGAGGGGGAGAGGGGGAGGTGGAGATGAAGGGGGAGGGGGAGGGGGGAGGTGGAGATGAAGGGGGAGGGGGAGGGGGAGGGGGGAGGTGGTGGTGGAGGGGGGAGGGGATGAGGGGGAGGTGGTGGTGGAGGGGGAGGGGGAGAGGGGAGGTGGTGGTGGAGGGGGAGGGGAGAGGGGGAGGTGGAGATGAAGGGGGAGGGGGAGGGGGGAGGTGGAGATGAAGGGGGAGGGGGAAGGGGGAGGTGGTGGGTGAAGGGGGAGGGGGAGAGGGGGAGGTGGAGATGGAGGGGGAGGGGGAGGGGGGGAGGTGGTGGTGGAGGGGGAGGGGGAGAGGGGGAGGTGGAGATGAAGGGGGAGGGGGAGGGGGGGAGGTGGTGGTGGAGGGGGAGGGGGAGAGGGGGAGGTGGTGGTGGAGGGGGAGGGGGAGAGGGGGGAGGTGGAGATGAAGTGGGAGGGGGAAGGTGTAAAAAAGAGCAAAAACCTAAAAGACGGAAATCGAAAAGCAGGGAGAAGTGGTCACCTAAACGCTCTCCAAGTCTTTCTCGATGTAACGGAAGGACGGTGAGTGGAAGGCTAGTTCATCGCTGCGAGAAGGGCTCGATGTCACTTACATTGCGAGGATAGGAGTAAGGGGGTGGTCGATGGAGAGGGAGGAGTGTCTTGCATGGGGCTCGGAATGAAGAAGAGAATGGAGGCAAAAAGTGAAAGATGAAGAATGCGAGGGATGGATTGGATTTTAGGTTTAGGGTTTAGGTTTAGGGTTTAACCCTAAACTCTTCCCGAGCCATAACTCTTTATGGAGAGCTCGGTTTGCTTTTCTGTAAAAAGGTAAAATGATTGAAATTGAAAGCTCTACGCATCCATGTCCACTACCTAGCCTGATTGTATATCATGTGGCTTCTATTTAAGAAATTAAGAAAATTTCTTAAGGTAGTAACCCAAAGTGGATGTTTGGGGTTGATATGTTTGGCTAGAATTGGAAAAAAATTTTACTCTCCTTGCCCTTGAGTGTTATGTTCATGAAAGTTTGTAGTGACTTGTTTTACACATACCTACGTATGTTTACTCACTACTTGAGATGCTAGTCTCCCTGGTAACGGCGCCAAATGTTAGCTCTTTCCTACTGCTTTCGTAGGAAGAGCTGGGTATTCTATGTTGTAGGGTTCCGAGGCTTTTTGTCACCTACATATATATTGGGATTGTCGGTTGTAGTATATGTGTAGCTTAGGCCTCGAGTCGTGTTCCGGTGAGAGACGTAGGCTTAAGTGTGGTAAGCAAACAAAGTGCAAGCATGTGTAAAAGGCACGTAAACCATCTTTGTTGAGGTAATGAAGGCTTTCGCCTTCATTGGGAGTTGTAGGGTTTAGGAGGAGTTTAAGGGTTCGGAAGGAGGTTCCAGGGTTCAGAAGGAGGTTCCAGGGTTTAGAAAGAGTTCCAAGGTTTAGAAGGAGGTTCCAGGGTTTAGAAAGAGTTCCAGGGTTTAGAAGGAGGTTCCAAGGTTTAGAAGGAGTCCAGGTTTAGAAGGAGGATCCAAGGTTCAGAGTAGAGTACATGGTGGAGAACTCGTCTCCCTCGTAGATCATGGAGTTTAAGGGTTTAGGAAAGCATAGGAGTGGGAGAGGAAGAAGGTGTAAGAGCATGGGTGAAAGAAGTGAGAGGAGGAAGGAGGAGGAGGGAAGAGGAGGATGGAGGGGGAGGAGAGAGGAGGAGGAGAAGGAGGAAGGAGGAGGAGGAGGAGGAGGAGGGAGGAGGAGGAGAAGAAGGAAGGAGGAGGAGGGAGGAGGAGAGAGAGAGGGTGGGTTGCAGGATTGGGGGAGAGGGGAGAAGGGTTGCAAGGTTAGGACATGCTTTTGGACGTGCAGTGCAAGGAAGCATGGACACTTGAGACAAATGCTTGGAATACCAAAGTAGACTCAACACAATGCCCCAAAGAGTGTGGGCTTCATTCCATTATGGGGTATTTATACAAGTTGGAGAGCTTCTCTCTCTGCATGTAACACAAAGTCGTATCACAAAGTTGTAACACAAAGTTGTATCACAAAGTTGTAACACAAAGTTGTAACACATTCTCTCTCTACATGTAGAAGTTGTAACACAAAGTTGTTACACAAAGTTGTAACACAAAGTTGTGTCACAAAGTCGTAACACATTCTCTCTCTTCATGTAGACAAACTTGTAACACAAAGTTGTTACACAAAGTCGTAACACAAAGTTGTGTCTAGAAGTTGTAACACAAAGTTGTAACTAGTCAACAACTCAATGATGCAGAGATCAACTATACAACCACAGAAAGAGAAGCCCTAGCAATGGTGTATAGTGTAAAGAAATTTCGGCACTATCTACTCGCAAATGATTTTGTCTTCTACACCGACCATCAAGCATTGCTTTATCTTGTGAACCGTCCGTGTACCACAGGAAGAATAACCAGATGGCTCCTCTTGCTGCAAGAATTCAACTTCAAAATCGTGGTCCGCAAAGGTGCCCAACACTACATTGCCGATCACATGTCTCGAGTCAAGATAGGAGAAGAAGCCACTGGAGTAGAAGACGACTTACCAGATGCCACACTATTTCAAATAGATGCTGTTCCAGAATGGTGTGGAGATATCATTGGGTACTTGATGGCAGGAAGACCACCCCCTGACATGAAAGCAGTAGATGCTAGAAAATTGATTCTAAAAGCTGCACCATATCAACTCATTGCAGGACAACTATACAAGATGGGCAAGGACCAGATATTAAGAAGATGTGTAATGCCTCATGAGATCCTGCCAATCCTGAGTGAAGTCCATGAAGGCATTGCAGGAGGACACTTCCAAGGGGAAACCACAGCAAGAAAAGTTCTCCTCGCAGGCTACTGGTGGCCAACACAGTGCTTGATGGTCGGTGTAGAAGACAAAATCATTTGCGAGTAGATAGTGCCGAAATTTCTTTACACTATACACCATTGCTAGGGCTTCTCTTTCTGTGGTTGTATAGTTGATCTCTGCATCATTGAGTTGTCGACTGGCGAAGTAGACGAGGTAGTCTTTCTTATGTTCACCACGTTGACAAAGCACACTCCCAATTGCATACTTGGATCCATCAGTATGAACATGAAAATCAATATCCCAATTGGGAGATATAAGGATGGGTGCTGTGATTAGGTGCCACTTTAAAAGCTCAAAGGCTTGGTCGCACTCTTTGGTCCATAAGAACTCCACTAATAATTTGTAAAGTGGTCTAGCTATCATGGCATACCGCAATATAAATCTTCTATAATAGCCGGCATGTCCCATAAAGACCTGTACACCTTTGGAATTTGTAGGAGGAGGCAATTCCATGATGATTTTGATTTTGTCCATGTCAGTTGCAATCCCATGTTGAGACACAATGTGTCCCAAAACAACTCCGTGGGTGACCATGAACTGGCATTTTGTTGGATTTAGGGAGATGCCATACTCCCTGCATTTGATTAGTACTTCTTCCAGACTTCTTCCAGATTTAGGGAAATGTTGTTTTTGATTGGGTCTTGAGGAGCAATTTGCACTTGGTTAGAGCCACTGAAGCCATCCAAGAAGCTATATATTTCGGATCCTGCCAACTTTTCCAACACTGTTTCTGTTAAGGGTAGGGGGTAGTGATCCCTAATTGTGGCGGCATTCACATTTTTCAAGTTTACGCATATTCTGAGCTTCTTGTTGCGTTTAGGCACAATGACAATGGGTGAAACCCAATCAGTGTGCTCTATCTCGTAGATGAATCCCGCATCTAGGAGTTTTTCTAGCTCATCATAAACCATGGTGCCATATTTAGGATTTGTGCGATAAGGTCCACATACCTTAGGGGAGCACCTTCCCTTATAGGGATCGTGTGAACTGCCACTTCTCGTGAAATTCCTTTCATCTCTTTGTATGACCATGCTAGGCAGTCACGGTATTCCATTAGGAGGTCTTTGAGTTTGATTTCATCTTCTTGACAGAGCTGTTTCCCAATGAAAACCAATTTTTCTTCCTCCCCTTCAAGGGCGAGGTTTATTGTGCGTGTTTTTACCGGTCCCTCATAGATTGGAGTTTCTCCAATGCTATCGGTTTCTTGAACTTCAGATTCTCTGATTGGTCTTGGCATTGCTATTGGTGCACTGCCACTTGTATAATTCTTAAAGTATTTCGGCACTTCTCGAAGATCGGCCTCTGATGGGGTTGAACTAGCCTGACATGTGTCATGTGTACTGGGTGGCATAGTTGCATTTAGTAATTTGTTGAGCTCTTCTTTTCTTTCTTTTTCTGAAGTCTCTTGATCGAGCTTCATCCGCACATGTGGCTTATATTTCCGAAACTTCTTACGTTGGGAACTGTGGGGTAACTTTTCCACTGGCAAGGTGTTTCCAAGTAAGGGTTCATGTGCTGCACATACTCCTTCCAGTCCCTCAGGGGACCATTCAAGAGGTGGTGGTTTTGATTTTGAGGGAACTGCTTGCAAGGTACAATTCGACAATCCTTGTTTGGACTCGTTCAAATTCATTGAAGTGCTCGGCCTTAGCTTTTCTGCGATTTCCTCCTGCAGCTTTCTTACGGGATCTTCTGCTGTTATTCAACTGTGGAGGTTCAACTTTTGGGAGCTCAACCCATTAGGGCATGCAGAATGGCTAGGTCATTATCAAAGATTTGATTTTCAATTTCAGCATTCGCAGCCTCTGTTTCAAGGTCCCAAGGAAAATCTAAGTCATCATTGGTATGGGTACCTTCTTCAGGTTCATTATCCCATTCTGTTGCAAGGGAGCTGATTTGCTCGAGATTGTCGTGGAAGATGTGTCATCCAATGCTCTAGGAACAATTGGTTTAATAGCTCCTGTCCCCACATTCACCCTGACTGCAGTGTCTTGATTCTGGATTGTCAATCTATCCGTTCCCCAGTCATGGAGGACTGATGCTTCTCGTAACCAAGGACGGCCCAGTAAGATTTGATAGGATTTTTTGGGGAGATCCAAGATTGTGAATTGAAGGGAAAAGCGGACTCCTGCGATCTTTGTGGACACGCCATTCACTATTCCCAAGGGTTTAGCCGTGAATCATCGGCAAGGCATATGTTGAAATTAGCCTTTTGCATTGGTGGGAGACCCCATTCTTTGTAAAGCTCCTTTGATAGGACATTGACACCTGCTCCACCATCCACTATGGCTTGGACCTCATTATATGCCTTGTGGATCAAAGGCACAGTGATGTTGCGTATGTCATCTCTCTCACCCATTCGCACAGGGATATCTTCAATGTCGTTCATAGGGGGAGGGGGATTTGTGAGTTCAATCCATCCTTTGAAACTCTCCTAGAGATTGGGACATTTCCGTAAGAGGATTCCGATGGGAATTGACATAGGGCAACTCAGGATGCTAGAGAGTGCAGCTCCTTCAAGTTGACGTGGCGGTACATTCTGTTGTGGAGTCTGTTGTTGGAACAAAGGCTCGAGTACAGTATCAATACTTTGTAGGGCCAAGTCATGGAGTGGGTCTTGAGCGTGTTTCTGAGCCTCAAATTGAGCTTGTTTCATTCTGGACCCATTGCTGAAGTACCTGAAAACGAGCCTTCTCCACCTCTGCATTCGGGAATGGAGCTTCTTTTATTCGAGGCTCGGGAGTTGATGTGGATGAACTCAGCTGCTCATTGCTTGGCGGAGGTGGAGGCACTTGTGCTTTCTTTCTCAGAAGTCGCTTCGATTGGATTGGAATGATAGGGTCCTTCGTGGCCTCTTTCTGTTGGTGTGTAATTACATTGATAGGTTGTGACCTTAGACTTGCCGGACCCAGACTTTGATGGTCCACCCCAATGATGCCGATGGTGATGTCAGGCTTAACCTCTGTTTGTTCTGGAATCTTATTTTTCATGGGGCAATCCATACAGGCATGTCCTATGCCACAATCTCTGCAGAGTGGTTGGAAAGTGGCTGGGCTACCACGATGAGGTCACTCTGCGATCCTATGATTTTCTCCACAACCGTAACACTTGATTGGTGCTCGATATGTGTTGGGTCGCACTTGATTTGCATAGACTGGTATGAGACCCTCTGTACCTTCTACATAGTACACTGGGTACTCTGCTTCATACTCAAATAGCGAGTCTACTTCCTCGGCTTGTAATTAATGTATGGGAATTGCCTGAGGAGCTGGATTTGGTGCTCTTGGATACGGTCGTGGATTCGGATTCCTCAGTAGTTGTGGGACTTGTGTCTGAACGGGAATAGGATTTAGTCTCTGAGCTGGGGGCACTTGTGCAAGTGCCGGTTGCCTGTATACTGGCATGGGTGCCGCTTGGTATTGTGGTGGTCGAGGCGGATTGTTGCGCATGTTGAAGATGCAACTGTTCTCATCATGACCACCGACGACGCAGATATGGCACCACAACCGTGGCGGTGGATTTGCTTGTGCAGTGATCCTTGCTCGTAGGACTGGGCATTCATTTGCTGTATGATTTGCCAAGCAGTGTGGGCACCAGACATTTTCTCGTCGTGGATATGTTTGAGTTGGTGGCTGAGACAAGTGGAGTTTTTGATCCATGGCCTACATCATATCTTCTTTCAGCTTCAAGGTCATGGCCTCTAGGTGATCTTCATTGGATGTTTCGGCAGTGTCCTTTGATTTACCTTTTTTCGAGCATTTATCTCGTGTATTTGATCTGGCATCATCACTGCTAGTGTCTGAATCTGTCATGCCATCTTCGATGTCAATGGCTGCCGCATGAGCAGCATTGAATGTTTCATAGCTACTTATCTTTTTCATATCCTTGCGGATTTTCTTTCGTAGACCTACTATGAACCATGCCGTGAGGTACTTTGCATCTGGGCGTGGGCCACATTTGGCGATCAATCTCTTCATCTTTCCCAGGTATGTGCGTACATCTTCCCTCCAACCTTGTTCGATCTTGCTGAGTTGGAGAGCAGGATCATCTTGTAGCCTCTCTGTTTGGAAGCGACGTTTGAATTCGGTTTGAAGTAGGTTCCATGTGGCACGTTCTTCCACGAGAAGGTCGAGGTACCATTCTGACGCCTCATTAGTTAAGGCCATTGGAAACCAAGCCACATTGGTTTCATGGGATTGATCACCACCTGCTCGACATGCGACATCAAAATGCTAGAGGAAGCTAGCTGGGTCTCCCCTACCATTATATTTGGGAAACCAAGTCTTCCTTAGTTAGGATTAGATTGTATCACAAGCACTCACTTGCATATGTACGTCTTCGCACATATAGGTAGCATCAATCGATTTTACCTAGAGCTCAGAAGTGATGATGAGTTCTAGCTGCCCTATGAAAATCCTAGCAAAAAAAGCATATAGTTAATCCCTACTTAGCTACTAGGTCACGTGCACTCACACGCTTTCGCTTAGACACATAGATGATTGCATGAATAATTGTACCACACACTTTCATTCCACACTCTCAAAGGATGTATAACCAAAAAAAAGGATCTCTCTCCCACACACTCACAGAAAGGTCATACAGGCATGCCAAACAATTTAATGATCAATGGTACACTACATGTACATGGATGTAGGTTCAAAAAAGATGCCGCCACTAAAGAGGATGCGCAGAAAGAGCCCACCGCCTCAACCACGGGACCCCCTCCAGAGTTCGCAGCCATCTACATCCTCTCAACCACGGAGACCACAGGCGTTCGTGGTCCAAAGCGATAGCTCCGAAGAAGATTCAGTGCATGACCAAGCAGAACAAATGCCACCCCAGTCACAGCCGCCCTACACAACCGTTAACAAGGCCCAATCATTGGAACTTGTCTGGCCACCCACATCGACTTATGCTCTTTCCTAGGAAGCAACATCTTACTTAGAGCAATGGGGTCTAGGCAATTTGCATGAGAGCCTCAAATCCTTGGAGGACAGTCCTATCATGACCACCTACATCAAGGACTTTCTCCACTCTTACTACTCCAGCAATGCAACGGATGGCAAGTACAGTGGCAAGTACAGTACAATCACTGTACAGCAGAGCCCATTGAACATTATCCTCGACAGTACGGTCATTCAAAGGGCTTTCTCACTGCCAAAACAAGGTGGCCAATACCCTAAACGATCTGCTGATGCAAAGTTTATCGAAGTACAGTCTCTCCTCACCAAGGGTACCCTGATCCATAGAGATGGCGTATTGCTTCGCACAATCCTTGACCCTCGCCTCAAGGAAGCAGCACAATTTCTATCCACAATCTTGGGAATAAAGAATTGCAAGGAACGCTCCCTTCCACTCCGCACATTTGTTTTGCTGAGTAGGAAGCTAAAACAAGACTGTGTCCAACACTTCGTCATTTTCTTTACCAAAAAACTCGATGGTTCTTCAGGCCAGAAATGTAAAATTCCACACTTATTGGCTATAATCATCAAAAAAGAACTACAAGAAAGAGAAATGACTCTGCCCCAGTCTCCAAAGCCAATTGAGGAGTTGGACATACCCTTCTCACCAGTATGGGAGCCGTCATCAACTGCTCCAGCTATCACATTGATAAGTACAGGTGCCTTAACAGAAGTACCTATTCTGGAAAGCAGGATTGCGGAATTGCCCCAGGAAATGTTACAGCTCGGTGCACAACTGCAACCACTAAGTCTCCACCAACAGCACCAACCCGAGCTCAAGACAAGGTTGGCACCCGAACCTGAGGAAAGATCAGCACCAGAGCTTGAGACCACATTAGCACTCGAACCACCCATCGACGCCATGCCAGTCGATGAGCCCCAAGGAGAGCTAGTGCCAGATCAGCAGTATGACTATTGTACACAAGGGACTGAAATGCCATTGGAACAACCTCCCCCAAGTACTACAGAATCATCGGGATGGCTACATGGGCACCACTTGTATCAGCAATATCGCCAGACCTCATCACCGTCTGTCATTCTTCAACATCAAGCTAGCCAAATGATCCAAATGTCAGAACTCTTCACTAGCTTGGCTAAGGAAGCATATGCAAGAGAATTGGAAAGGCAGACGGCATCAGAAATCGAAGACCAATTCCAGGCAATCGCCATAGAGGTCAAGGCACTTCGGGCACAGATAGATGGCACATATAGATGAGAAGGAGGTAGAAGAAGTGCGCATGAACCAGGCTCTCCAAGCTCAAGAGAAGGCCGTAAGGGATGTGACCTCCAGCCTCCACCAAATTCAAACACAGCTGACTGCGGCAGTAGAAGCAATGGCAATCCTACAGACCTCCTATAACTCCCTGACATCTGCACATGCGCAACAAACAGAGGTAGCGGCACAAGCTCGACTCACTCTCATTCACAAAGAAGAAGAGCTCCAGGATTGCAAAGACAAGCTTGAAGACATGAAACAATCTTTGGCAGTACGTGCCTTTAGCATTGATGAGCTTACAAGGGAATGCCGACTCTTAAAAGACCAACTTGCTACTGTTCAAGAGGCCAGCACTTCACAAAGCCAGGTCTTGGACCAATGGTCCAATACCACTGAAGACATTCCTCAACAGGCAAAGGTCACCTTGCAAATGAAAAAACGTAAGGAGGCATACACAACCATCTACCATCAGTACAAAGAAAAAATGAATGAGATGCACTCCCAAAAAATAGCCATCTCCAAGCTTGAACTCCAATTGCTAGTGCACAACAATGAGACATTGGAAGACAACACCAATGCCACCCCACTACAATGCACAACCGTGGTGTACGAAGAGCTTGTGGCTGCTCTACAAGTGGAAGATCACCTCAACGCACGCGTGCTTATCCAATGGAAGCAACTCCAAATCAGGATCATATCTGCTCATCCAACAATCAACTGGAAACGATGAATCGGGATTAAAACCCTGCACATAATTTGCCAAGCCTTGTCTGAAGATGAGAAGAATATCTTCTGCCTGTCTACACCTCCACCACCACCTCCCCCTCTCCCCCTCCCCCTCCATCTCCACCTCCCCCACTCCCCCTCCCCCTCCACCACCACCTCCCCCCCTCCCCCTCCCCCTTCATCTCCACCTCCCCTCCCCCCTCCCCCTCCATCTCCACCTCCCCCTCCCCCCTCCCCCTCCCTTTCTCTCTCTCATTTTCTCCCCCTCCCCCTCTCTCTCCTTTCTCTCTCCTCTCTCCCCCTTTTCCCCCCCCTCTCTCTCTTCTCTCTCTCCCTCCCCCCCCCCTCCCCCTCCATCTCCACCTCCCCCTCCCCCCTCCCCCTCCCTTTCTCTCTCTCATTTTCTCCCCCTCCCCCTCTCTCTCCTTTCTCTCTCCTCTCTCCCCCTTTTTCCCCCCCTCTCTCTCTCCTCTCTCTCTCTCCCTCCCCCCCCCCCTCTCTCTCCCTCTCTCCTCTCTCCCCCTCATTTCCCCCCACCCCCCCTCTCTCTCTCCCCCTTACCATGGTCTACCCTCCCCACCCCACCCCACCCCCCCTCCCGCGGCGACGCTCCGCAGAGCCGCCGTCGTCGCCTCGCCCACCCCCCAACCCCCCGCCGCCTGCCCCCTCTCTCTAACCCCCTGCTGCCCCGCACACCCCCCAACCCCCCGCCCCGCGCACCCCCCAACTCCTCGCCCCCGCTCACCCCACTCCCCCACCCCGCCCCGCCAGCGGCGGCGTCCCAGCGCCCTCCCCCATCGCCCCGCCCCCGCCCCCCGCCACCCCCCGCCCTCCCCCGTCGCAAAGCCCCCCTCTCCCCTCACCCCCTCACCCCTCCGCTCGTGCCCTCTCCCCCGCTCACCCCACTCCTCCGACCCTCACCCCTGTTTCCCCCCGCCCTTCACCCCCTGCGCACACCCCTTCCCCCTGCGCGCAACCCCCCTGCGCCATTCCCCCCTTGCGACACCCCCCCCGGCGCCGCCGTCGGACGCCCCCCAGCACACTAGAAGGAAAAAAAAAAAAAAAAACCTAACCTAAAACTAACCTCAGGTTAGTGACTAACTGCGGTTAGGTTAGTTGGTTAACCTAGGTTAGGCTAGGTTAGTTGGTTATCCCTAGGCTAGTTAGTCTAACTCAGTTAGACTAGGTTAAGCTAGGTTAGTTAGCAGAAACCTAGACTAGGTTAGTTTTGCCTTTGGTTCGGTTAGTTTCACCTAACCTCAGTTAACTTAACTGTAGTTAGTTACACTAACTAAGTTTGGCTATGGTTAGTCTAACCCTCCCTAGGCTAGGTTAGACTAACTGATTAGTCTCTAACTAGACAAATAGGTTAGTTAGTCTAACTAGAGTCACTTGGTTTCAACCCCTCAGTTGGACCTAAAGTCCCTTCCCACCACAATTAGGACCCCCCAAACGCAAAATTTACCCCTCCTTTAACCCCTCGAAACTCATCCGTTTGGGACCCAAATTGAACCCCGTTTGAACCCAGATTTCACACACGAAAACACCACGTTACGGGGTATTTTTCCAGCCCATTGCACACCATTTCAGCATCCCTAGCACACGTTCATTCATGCCCTGGTGTGGGCCTCATTTTGCATTAATTCACTCGTATTTTCACGCCGTGACCTCCGATTAACGATCCGTCTGCACTGGCACATTTCCCTACACACCTAGGACAATCTTAGGCACATTATTAACACGACGGTCCCTAGAGACACTAACACCACTCTAACTCTCCTAACAACACCACCTCCACAAACGCCCTTGGGGTAGCGACACCCTTGGCAAATCATGCACAATCTGCATGCAGTTACGTTCCGGCCAATGACATCGACTCCAACGCTCGCCCCATCTGCAACTAACTCCACTGCAACAACCGCCCCCGCCAATCCTCTACCCCAAATCCCCCCCTGAGATTCAACAACTTCCTTTAACTCCTCCACGTCCCAACATGGCTGGACGCCATCATGAGCATGATGGGGATATCGAGCTCGATGCCGAGGCTGACAACTTCTTCAATCGACAAAATCACAACAATCAAGGCCGATGCCCATATGCAAGTGAGTGCTCATGATACAATCTAATCCTTCTCCTTGCCCTTGAGTGTTATGTTCGTGAAAGTTTGAAGTAGTGACTTGTTTTACACATACCTACGTATGTTTACTCACTACTTGAGACGCTAGTCTCCCCACCAACGGCACCAAATGTTGGCTCTTTCCTACTGCTTTCGTAGGAAGAGCTGGGTATTCTATGTTGGAGGGTTCCGAGGCTTTTTGTCACCTACAGATATATTGGGATTGTCGGTTGTAGTATATGTGTAGCTTAGGCCTCGAGTCGTGTTCCGGTGAGAGACATAGGCTTAAGTGTGGTAAGCAAACAAAGTGCAAGCATGTGTAAAAGGCACGTAAACCATCTTTGTTGAGGTAATGAAGGCTTTCGCCTTCATTGGGAGTTGTAGGGCTTAGGAGGAGTTTAAGGGTTCAGAAGGAGGTTCCAGGGTTCAGAAGGAGGTTCCAGGGTTTAGAAAGAGTTCCAAGGTTTAAAAGGAGGTTCCAGGGTTTAGAAAGGTTTAGAAGGAGTCCAGGGTTAGAAGGAGGATCCAAGGTTCAGAGTAGAGTACATGGTGGAGAACTCATCTCCCTCATAGATCATGGAGTTTAAGGGTTTAGGAAAGCATAGGAGTGGGAGAGGAAGAAGGTGTAAGAGCATGGGTGAAAGAAGTGAGAGGAGGAAGGAGGAGGAGGGAAGAGGAGGATGGAGGGGGAGGAGAGAGGAGGAAGGAGGAGGAGGAGGAGGAGGAGGGAGGAGGAGGAGAAGGAAGAAGAAGGAGGAGGGAGGAGGAGAGAGAGAGGGTGGGTTGCAGGGTTGGGGGAGAGGGGAGAAGGGTTGCAAGGTTAGGACATGCTTTTGGACGTGCATTGCGAGGAAGCATGGACACTTGAGACAAATGCTTGGAATACCAAAGTAGACTCAACACAATGCCCCAAAGAGTGTAGGCTTCATTCCATTATGGGGTATTTATACAAGTTGGAGAGCTTCTCTCTTTGCATGTAACACAAAGTCATATCACAAAGTTGTAACACAAAGTTGTATCACAAAGTTGTAACACAAAGTTGTAACACATTCTCTCTCTACATGTAGAAGTTGTAACACAAAGTTGTTACACAAAGTTTTTACACAAAGTTGTAACACAAAGTTGTGTCACAAAGTCGTAACACATTCTCTCTCTTCATGTAGACAAACTTGTAACACAAAGTTGTTACACAAAGTCGTAACACAAAGTTGTGTCCAGAAGTTGTAACACAAAGTTGTATCACAAAGTTATAACACCTTCTCTTTCTTCATAAGTTCATGTTGGCACAGAGTCAACATCAACTCCCAAGCCTCAAATAAAAGAGCTGTTGAGATATCAAGCTCTATCCCCGACATATCTCCTGGATGACTATCATTTATGTCACCGCCTATGTTAGTTGTACTCGTGGTGTAGTTAGACTACCACGTATGTTTTTGGTTTGGGTTCACATATGAACCACGTATTCTAGGTTTTGACATATAGGGTATTTCCCTCTTCTATTGTATCGTTGTTGTGTGCAAAAGTGAAGAAAGGCTTCACCCTCCAACCTTGTGTCCTCTCTCTTTTGTGTGTTGTGAAGAAAGCTGAACTTGAGTCTCCTATCTCTCTCCCTTATTCTTTACATGGTATCAGAGCCTTGTTCATGGTAAGGAGCTCAAGAAAGCTAGCCAAGTTTGTGGTGTCCTGGTAAGAGGACCAGTGTAGCTTTCCTATTTCGAGTTTGGGAGCAAATCTCTGCAGGTAGCATAGCCAGAAGTGCAGGAGTGCACTGCTTCAGATTGAGAGGCCCTTCGCGGTGCAGCGAGAGCGCAGTATATGCTGCGGGAAAGGGCGAAGCCCTATGTGACTGTATTTTTCTGATTTGAGGCCGTTTCGGGGCCCGTTTTGAAGGCGGAAGTTCTTCGCAGGCACTCGAAAAAAGGCCCTGTTTTTGCTGTGCGACCACCGCGCGGCTAGTCGGTGGAAAGGTGCCATAGAAATTTCATCGTATGCCTATGTGCAGAGATATTGGGAGTTGCAGATTCATGCCTGTTGCCTGTTGATGCAAAATCGTCACGAGGAAGTGACTGTGTGGTGAAATACCACTTTCGTCAGTGTTGCAGATCTGCCCCTGTGAGGCTCTTTGCAGAAGTTTTGCTATTTGCCCTTCTGAGGCATTTGCTGTGTTTACAGGTTGCTGTTGCAATTCGTGATTTGTAAAATGTCTGAGAATCTGTCTACCATTGTCAGTGAGAAGCTTGACAAGAACAACTTCCAAGCATGGAAGTTCAGGATGACAAACTTCTTTATGGGAAAGGGAGTTTGGGATTACATCAGTGGTGAAACTGCAGAACCAGTTTTGGGTGCTGCTCCCACTCCTGCTGAATTGAAGGCCTTTAAAGAATGGCATGAAAAAGCCAGAAAATGCCTGTATTGGCTGTCCGTTAGCATTTCAGATTCTATGATTGTGCATATACAGGATCTAGAGACGCCTAAGGAGGCATGGGATACATTGGTGAAGCTGTATAGCACAAATACCAAAGCACGAAAGATGCAGCTAAAGCAGGAGTTGCACAATGTGCAAAGGAAAAATATGAATATAAATGAGTATTCCTTGAAGGTGAAAGGCCTTGCAGATTCTCTTGCCTCCATTGGAGCACCTGTTGATGATGAGGACTTAGTGTCCGTGACCTTGAATGGTCTTGGGAAAGATTATGCACAATTTCGGACATCCATTGGAGTCCGTGAAACATTTCCTGATTTTCAGGAACTTATTGCTCTCTTGCTGAGTGAAGAGCAAAGGAATGGTGGTTCAGCCACCTCAACTTCTCAAGAGACTGCTTTCTACTCGAATACAGGTAGAGGCAGGGGTAGAGGAAGAGGCCGTTCTGGTGGCCGTGCAGGAAATCAGAACCAATAGCAACAACAGGAAAACCAGTCCTATGGAGGAGGACATGGTAGTTCTAGAGGCAGGGGGAGCCAAAGAGGCCGTGGTTCATGGCAAAGGAACCAGCAAGTAAATAGCAGCACAGAATGCTATTATTGTGGAAAGCCTGGACACAAGGAGAATACATGCTATAAAAAGCAGAATGACATCAAAAGTGGGAAGTTGCAGCAAAGCAACTATGCATCATCAAGTGGGCATGGTGACGACAGAAATGAGCACCTTTTTGTGATGCAGCATATGGTTAACTCCATGTCAGGAGATGCTGCAGCTTGCAATGATGTTTGGTATGTTGATTCAGGTGCCTCTAACCACATGACCAGTCATGGTGAGTGGTTTCATGATGTCAGAAATTTGGATAAGCCAGGTTATGTTGAAACAGGTGATGATACTGCGCACCCAATTACGCAGGTTGGTAAAGTGCCATTGGCTATACAGGATGGCAAAACAAAGTACTTAGCAGATGTACTTCATGTTCCAAAAATCACTAAGAACCTGGTTTCAGTTGGCCAGATGGTTGAGCAAGGTCTGCAGGTTAGATTTAATCCTGATGGATGCTTTGTTGAGGACTTGAAAAATAAATGCCGCTTGGTTGCGAAAGGCAACAAAAATGGAAGAATGTTCACCTTGGATGTTGATATGCCTGAGGTGAAAGCTGCTATGTTTGCGCATGGGAGAGGTGTCATTGCAGATATTGAGATATGGCACAAGCGCATTGGGCACGTGAATATACAAAGGCTGAAATCTATGCAAACGAAAAACATTGTTGCAGGTTTGCCTAAATTCAGAGTTGAGGGAATGCAAAAGGTATGTGAAGCATGCCAAATGGGTAAGCAGGCCAGACATGCATTTCCCAAAAATGCTAAGGTGAGCAGAAGACCTTTGGAAGTGATCCATTCAGATGTTTGGACAACCAAAGCTGCTTCTATTGGTGGATGCCATTATTATGTGACGTTTATTGATGACTACACTAGGAAGGTGTGGATTTATTTTATGAAGCACAAAAGTGAAGTGTTCAGCCATTTCAAGGCTTTTAAGGCCATGGTTGAAAAAGAGAAAGGTGTGCATATTAAAGTGCTAAGATCTGATGGAGGGGGAGAGTACTTTTCAGAAGAATTTTGTGAATATCTGAAAGAACAGGGAATTCAAAGGAAGTACTCATGCAGGTCTACCCCTCAGCAGAATGGGGTTGCAGAAAGGAAGAATAGGCATATTGCAGAAGTAGGACGGGCGATCCTAAATGAGAAAAACATGCCTGATTATTTTTGGGCTGAAGCAGTAGCAACTGCTGTTTATATTATGAACAGAACCCCCACTGCAGCTGTCCATGGCATGACGCCTGAAGAAATGTATACAGGCCAAAAACCATATATTTCTCACTTGAAGGTATTTAGCTTATGTTCATGTTCCTGATGAGAAGAGAACAAAGCTGGATCCAAAGGCAGAAAAATGCATCTTTATTGGATATGCTCAGCACCAGAAAGGGTATCGCTGTTATAACCCTTCCACCCGCAAAATGCAAGTGAGCAGAGATGTTGTTTTTGATGAAATGAGCAGCTGGTATGCACCAACTGTTATGGTAGGAGATGCAGATGCAGGAAATGGGAATGCTGCAATAAATGCAGAGCAGCAATCTCAAGCCTTGAGTGGACCCAGAGAGTCCTCTACTAGTGGATCTAATGCATGGACAGGGAGATTGAGATCTAGTGAATCGTCACATGGCAGTCCTGATAGTGTTGTGCAGGTATCACATAAGGGAAAAGAAAAAGTGGACCATGCTCCAGTATTTGATGTGTCTACTGGTAGCTCTCATGTTGATGGAGAGTCAAGCGGCTCTGAAATGAGCCTTGATGAGGAACTTGGGATTCCTTCTGTTGTTACACCTGGTGCAAGAAAAAGCAGGCATGATTTAAAGACGCCTGCAACTGATCCAGTTGTACGGAGGTCCACTCGTATTAAGTATCCAATTGACAGGCTGAGATATGATGGGTATACAGCACATCACTATGCTTATATGGTCAAGGTTCTAGAGGAGCCAGAGCCCACATGTTTTGAGGATGCAGCAGGGCATAAAAATTGGGAAGCAGCTATGGATGAAGAGATGGCTGCCTTGGATGCAAACCACACTTGGGATTTGATGCCTTTGCCTCATGATAAGAAGGCTATTGGCTGCAAGTGGGTTTACAAAGTAAAGCACAATGCTGATGGGTCTGTTAGCAGGTACAAGGCAAGATTGGTTGCCAAAGGTTTTGCACAGACATATGGAATTGACTATGAGGAAACTTTCAGCCCAGTTGCAAGGATGGCAACTGTGAGAGCAGTAATTGCTATGGCTGCTGCAAAGGGATGGTCTTTGCATCAGATGGATGTGAAAAATGCCTTCTTGCATGGTGACTTGCAGGAAGAGGTTTATATGATGCAGCCAGAAGGTTATAAGGATAAAGCACACCCCGATTTTGTATGCAGGTTGCGCAAAGCCTTGTATGGCTTAAAACAGGCGCCGAGGGCATGGTCAGACAAGATAGGGCAATATCTTGTCACTATTGGATTTCAGATTTCCAATTCAGATTTTTCACTTTATGTGAAAAGGACAAACAGAGGGATTGTGCTTATAGTCATCTATGTTGATGACTTGATTATTACAGGTGATAGTGATGCAGACATTAATGAAGTGAAGCTGCTGTTGAAGCAGAAATTTGAGATGAAGGATTTGGGAGAGCTGCGTTACTTCTTGGGCATTGAGGTTATTAGATCCCCGAGTGGGATATGGCTGTTGCAAAGGCAATACGGTTTGGACATGCTGTCCAAATATGGGATGACAGGCTGTAAGCCTATCTCTGTTCCATTGGAGCAGAATGTGAAGCTCAATGCAGAGTCAGGTGAGCTTCTTGAAGATATTACTATGTACAGGCGCATAGTAGGTAGCTTGATTTACATGACTATAACCCGACCAGATTTGAGCTATGATGTGGGGCTGGTGAGTCAGTTTATGCAGGCATCGAGGAAGCCACATTTGGATGCGGCTAGGCGCATACTGCGGTATGTGAAGTCCACATTGCATTATGGACTGTTTTATGAAGCTGGGTGTGCATTACAGGTACATGGATACACAGATGCTGACTGGGCTGGTAGTGTCTCAGACAGGAGATCTACTAGTGGTTTTATGTTTTCCCTTGGGAGTGGTGCCATCAGTTGGAGCAGCAAGAAGCAGCCAACAGTTGGAGCAGCAAGAAGCAGCCAACAGCAGCTGAGTACAGGGGTGCAGCAATGGCTGCATGTGAGGTAGCTTGTTACGGAAGCTACTTGCAGATATGGGACAGTCAGTTCATGCAGCAGTTGTCATTCATTGTGACAACATTAGCAGCATCATGCTTGCTAATAACCCAGTTTATCATGCTAGAACGAAGCACATTGAGGTGCATTATCACTTTGTGAGAGAGAAGGTTCTAGCTGGTGAGATTGATCTTGTCTATGTCAGCACTGAGGAGCAGGTGGCTGATATCTTTACGAAGGCATTGGGTACCGAGAAGCTTCGCAGATTTAGGAGCTTGCTTGGTGTACGTGAGATGGATTTGAGCTTGAGGGGGAGTGTTGAGATATCAAGCTCTATCCCCGACATATCTCCTGGATGACTATCATTTATGTCACCGCCTATGTTAGTTGTACTCGTGGTGTAGTTAGACTACCACGTATGTTTTTGGTTTGGGTTCACATATGAACCACGTATTCTAGGTTTTGACATATAGGGTATTTCCCTCTTCTATTGTATCGTTGTTGTGTGCAAAAGAGAAGAAAGGCTTCACCCTCCAACCTTGTGTCCTCTCTCTTTTGTGTGTTGTGAAGAAAGCTGAACTTGAGTCTCCTATCTCTCTCCCTTATTCTTTACAAGAGCTCCATACCCAAATGCAGAGGTGGAGAAGGCTCATTTTTAGGCACTTCAACAATGGGTACAAAAGGAACAAGCTCAACTTGAGGTTCAGAAACAAGCTCAAGATCCAATCCATGACTTGGCCCCACAAAGTATTGATACTGTACTCGAGCCTCTATTCCAACAACAGACTCCACAACATAATGTACTGCCACATCAACTTGAAGGAGCTGCACTCTCTAGCATCTTGAGTTGCCCTGTGTCGATTCCCATCGGA
Source organism: Dipteris shenzhenensis (assembly GCF_047967505.1). Classification (NCBI taxonomy): domain Eukaryota; kingdom Viridiplantae; phylum Streptophyta; class Polypodiopsida; order Gleicheniales; family Dipteridaceae; genus Dipteris; species Dipteris shenzhenensis. The sequence continues at coordinate 5,542,421 of NC_141597.1, forward strand.
ATCCTCCTACGGAATTGTCCCAATCTCTGGGAGAGTTTCAAAGGCTAGATTGAACTTGCAAATCCCCCTCCACCTATGGACGACATCAAAGATATCCCTGTGCAGATGGGTGAGAGAGATGACATATGCAACATTACTGTGCCTTTGATCCACAAGGCATATAATGAAGTCTAAGCCATAGTGGATGATGGAGCAGGTGTAAATATCCTATCAAAGGATCTCTAAGATGAATGGGGCCTCCCACCAATGGAAAAGGCTAATTTCAACATACGCCTTGCCAATGATTCACGACCTAAACCCTTGGGAATAGTGAATGGTGTGTCAACAAAGGCCACAAGAGTCTCCTTTTCCCTTCAATTCACAATCTTGGATCTTCCCAAAAAATCCTATCAAATCTTACTGGGATGTCCTTGGTTACGGGACGCATCAATCCTCCATGACTGGGGAACTGATAGACTGACAATCCAAAATTGCGACTCTGCAGTCAGGGTGAATGTGGGGATAGGAGCTATAAAAACAATTGTGCCTGGAGCGTTGGGTGACACACCTTCAATGACGACCTCAAGCAAATCAGCTCCCTTGCAAGAGCATGCCATAGCAGGCAATTCCCAAAGCAATGCCAATAATTGGATACAAACATTGGCAACCATCGACAACTACCATTCATTAGACCCCATTTTCTCGCAGATAGATGCTAAGGTGCTACATGTATATCCTCCACTCACACATGAAGAACCAATCGATCTAGAGGTGCCATTCTTTATGGCTGATCTCGAGTGGGATAATGAATCTGAAGAAGGTACCCATACCAATGATGACTCCAATTTTCATTGGGACCTTGAAATTGAGGTTGAGAATGCTAAAATCGAAGATCAAATCTTTGACAATGACCTAGCCATTCTTCATGCCCTAATGGCAGTCAAGCTCCCAAAAATTGAACCTCCAAAGTTGAATAATAGCAGAAGATCTTGCAAGAAAGCTAGGAAATCGCAGAAAAGCTAAGGCCAAACACTTCAATGAATTCGAATGAGTCCAAAAAAGGATCATCGAATTGTATCTTGCAAAGCTAGCTCCCTCAAAATCAGAACCACCATCTCCCTTGAGGGACTAGAAGGAGTATGTGTAGCAAATGAACCCTTACTTGGGAACACCTTACCAGTGGAAAAGTTACCCCACAGTTCCCAATGTAAGAAGTTTCGAAAGTATAAGCCACATGTGCGAATGAAGCTCGATCAAGAGACTTCAAAAAAAGAAAGTTAGAAAGAGCCTAACAAATTGGTAAATGAAACTATGCCACCCAGCACACATGGCACATGTCAGGATAGTTCAACACCATTAGAGGCCGATCTTCGAGAAGTGTTGGAGTACTTCAAGAATTACACAAGTGGTAGTGTCCCCATAGCAATGCCAAGACCACTAAGAGAATCTAAAGTTCAAGAAATCGATAGCATTGGAGAAACTCCAATCTCTGAGGGATGGGCAAAAACTCGCACAATAAACCTTGCCCTTGAAGAGGAGGAAGAAAAACTAGTTTTCATTGGGAAATAGCTTCGACAAGAAGATGAAACCAAACTCAAAGCACTCCTAATGGAATACCATGACTGCCTAGCATGGTCATACAAGCAGATGAAAGGAATTTCACTAGACATGGTAGTATACATGATACCTATAAGGGAAGGTGTCCACCTAAGGTATGTGGACCTTATTGCACAAATCCTAAGTATGACACCATGGTTTATGAGGAGTTGGAAAAACTTCTAGATGACGGATTCATCTACGAGATAGAGCACACTGATTGGGTTTCACCCATCATCATTGTGCCTAAACGAACAAGAAGCTAAGAATATGTGTAAACTTGCAGAATGTGAATGCCACCACAATTAGGGATCACTATCCCCTACCCTTAATAGAAATAGTGTTGGAAAAGGTGGCAGGTTCCGAAACATATAGCTACTTGGATGGCTTCACTGGCTATAGCCAAGTGCAAATCGCTTCTAAAGACCAATCAAAAACAATACTTGCTACTGAATGGGATATTTTTGCATATAGATTCATGCCATTTGGCCTTTGTAATGCCCCGACCACATTCCAGCGAGTCATGTTCATAGCTTTCAAGTCATTTTTGAATAAGTTTTTACAATTATTCTTGGATGATTTGTGCATCCCTCGAGCAAAAAAGAACACTTCAAATGTCTTGAAGCTATACTAATCAAATGTAGGGAGTATGGCATCTCCCTAAATCCAACAAAATGCCAGTTCATGGTCACCTACAGAGTTGTTTTGGGAGACATCATTTCTAAACATGGGATTGCAACTAACATGGACAAAATCAAAGTCATCATGGAATTACCTCCTCCTACAAATTCCAAAGGTGTACAGGTCTTTATGGGACATGCCGGCTATTATAGAAGATTTATATTGTGGTATGCCATGATACCCAGACCATTTTACAAATTATTAGTGGAATTCTTATGGATAGAAGAATGCGACCAAGCCTTTGAGCTTTTGAAGTGGCACCTAATCATAGCACCCATCCTTATATCTCCCAATTGGGATATTGATTTTCATGTTCATACTGATGGATCCAAGTATGCAATTGGGAATGTGCTTTGTCAACCTAGTGAACATAAGAAAGACTACCCATTCTACTTTGCCAGTCGACAACTCAATGATGCAGAGATCAACTATACCACCATAGAAAGAGAAGCCCTAGCAATGGTGTATAGTGTTAAGAAATTTCAGCACCATGTATTGGCAAATGATTTTGTCTTCTAAACTCCCCATCAAGCATTGATTTATCTTGTGAACCATCCGTGTACAATAAGAAGAATAATTAGATGGCTTCTCTTGCTTCAAGAATTCAACTTCAAAATAGTGGTCCGCAAAGGTGCCCAACACTACATTGTCAATCACATGTCTCGTGTCAAGTCAGGAGAAGTAACCACTGGAGTAGAAGATGACTTGCTAGATGCCACACTATTTTAGATAGATGCTATTCTAGATTGGTGTGGAGATATCATTGGGTACTTAATGGCAAGAATACCACACCCTGAAGTGAAAGCAGTAGATGCCAAAAAACTAATTTTAAAGGTTGCACCCTATCAACTCATTGCAGGAAAATTATACAAGATGGGCAAGGACCAATTATTAAGAAGATGTGTAATGCCTCATGAGATCATGCAAATCCTGAGTGAAGTCCATGAAGACATTGCAGGAGGGCACTTCCAAGGGGAAGCCACAACAAAGAAAAGTCCTCCTCACAGGCTACTGGTGGCCAACACTTTGGGCAAATGCCTATGAATATGTAAAAGGCTGTGATGTATGCCAATGGACTACTAAACCACAACACAAAGACTTCAATTCCCTAACAACAATTGTTGCATAAAAATCATTTAAAAAATGGGGGATTGACTATGTGGGTCCCAGCAGCAAAGGGAACACATGCACGCTACATCATTGTGGCCACTGATTGCTTTACAAAATGGGTTGAATCTAAAGCAGTCAGAAAGGCAAATGCCAGAAGCAGAGCAAGATTCTTATACCAGAATGTGATCACCCGATTCGGATGCCCCATTGAAATTGTGTCAGATAGAGGCACACATTTTGTCAATGAGGTAATCCAAGAACTCTTGTCTGGCTTTATGGTAATCCATAGAAAAAGCACACCCTACTACCCCCAAGGGAATGGACAGGTCGAATCCACCAACAAAATATTATGCATTATCCTCACTAAGGTAGTAGAACCACAACATTCTGATTGGGCAGAAAAACTAAATGCAGCCTTATGGGCAATTGGTGCCATCCCAAGCTCTTTGATGTAATCTTCTTGAAACAGTACCTACATGCACCTCCATGTCTCAGAACCCATCCCAAGTTCTATGCAGAAAATAATGTGCGGCAACATTGATTCCTTCCTTCGCCTAAGTGCTATCTTCTGCAAAACATTTGAATACATTCTGGAGGTCCTATGTTACCTCGATAGCCATTTGCCTCAACTCAGTTTCAATCCCAATGAATGGGTCGATGCTCAGATTACAAGCCGACTCTATCAAAGTGTCATCTTTTAGAAGCATGCCACATATCTCTGTTCAAACAAATGGTGGATATAGGCTACCTGGAAACTAAGCAAAAATTGTATGGTGCCAAGGCTTTACAGCAGGATCGATTGGCATGACACAAGTTCCACAGCCACTGGACTACACGCATGGCAACCTAGCTACGTGCTCACAATAAGCCATAACCCAAGGATGGGTAATAAAATGGATCCAGGAGTATGTTGTCTCTGTGCCAACATGGACTTAGGAACAAGCTTGAAATTGGAACTACAACAAAAGTACTTCCCTTCCATTCAAGATGGATAATTGTCCTATAAATCAGCATAAGATCAGCCTTGAGCTTGCTAAAAGGGAATATGCAGGTTGAATACTGTCAAACAGTAGTTTGACTATTATATATCAAGAACCATTACAAAGAAGATCCCAAAAGGAGTTAACACCTATTTCATTAATTTTGGAATCTTGCACTGTCCAAATTCATTTTGTGAGATAATTTTGAATAAAACATTTCAAAAAAAGAGGCTCTTATAAAACAAAACATTGAGTCAAAAAGGAAGATTTTAAAAAATCAAATTAGAAAAAATGACGTGAGATGTTAAAAATAGAGTACATCACATTGTTAAAAGAGACAAAAAAGTAAGATTTTAAAAAATCAAATTAGAAAAAATGGCGTGACATGTTATGAAAACTAGAGTACATTTCAAAAAGAGCACATCACATTTGTAAAGAAGTAGATCATATTACTCAAAGCCATATGGTGTCAAAAAACACCTTAATACAGTCTCTCTTAACATCATCTTAACATCACATTTGTACAAGAAGTAGATCATATTACTCAAAGTCATATGGTGTCAAAAAACACCTTAATACAAAGCCATATGGTGTCAAAAAACACCTTAATACAAAGCCATATGGTGTCAAAAAACATCTTAATACAGTCTCTCTTATCTAAGTCTAGAAGATCTCATCATTGGTCTCTTTTATCTTCTCAACAACCCAATCTTTCACTGCCTCCACAGCTGTATCCTCAACATAATTACATGCGAAGAAGAAATTTAAGCAATCACAAATTGTTTCTTTATAATTTCTCTGAGAGGCTCTTATTGTTCTCTCAGCATCCGCATCAAATCGCCCATGATGAGAGCTGCGATAACGCAGGTTACTTAAGAAGTCTAATAGATCTTGTCGTGCTTTTATCATACGTCTTAGAAGTCTTTCACTGTTTGCTATCTTGAGAGTCTCCTCCCTCTCTGCGTGCCTTTGTGCAGCAAATTCCTCTCTCTCCATGTGTGTCAAAGGAGAACCTTGTCGAATTCTGGCCTCTCTCTGTGCTCCTTGGTCAGCAATCCATTCTTTGAGATTGTTACTTCCGAACTCCACGTCTTCGACAATGCGAAGGACATCCATGGGTGGGGAGATGATAAAGAAAGGGAGATGGACTACGATGCAAGAAAGAAGAGAGTGTCTGCGGAAGAACTAGGATAGAAGAATACTTGGTTATCAGGATGGATGAAAGAAGACTCTGAGAGTGTTCGCGGAAGGACTAGGATAGAAGAATACAAGAAGAATACAAGTTAATGAGAAGCACTAGGATGGATGAAAGAAGAGAGTGTTTGTGGAAGAACTAGGATAGAAGAATACTTGGTTATCAGGATGGATGAAAGAAGACTCTGAGAGTGTTTGCAGAAGGACTAGGATAGAAGAATACAAGAAGAATACAAGTTAATGAGAAGCACTAGGATGGATGAAAGAAGAGAGTGTTTGTGGAAGAACTAGGATAGAAGAATACTTGGTTATCAGGATGGATGAAAGAAGACTCTGAGAGTGTTTGCGGAAGGACTAGGATAGAAGAATACAAGTTACTCAGAAGGACTAGGATGTAAGAAATAAGAGAGTGTTTGTGGAAGGACTAGGATGGAAGAATACAAGTGCACTAAGGCACGATGTGTTCACTACGATAAGGATAAGGGTTGGAATAAAGTGAGAGGCACGATGTGTTCACTATGATAAGGATAAGGGTTGGAATAAAGCGAGTGGAGATTGAATGCTCTACTTTAAGTGAGTGGAGATGATAAGGATAAGGGTTGGAATAAAGTGAGAGAAGCATTGCGAATGCTCTACTTTAAGTGAGTGGAGACTGTCCAACTGAATAAAATTCTCATCACACAAGGATTTATTTCCAAATAATCACATCATCACACATTCATATCATAAAATTGTGTGCATGAAGAAATATATTACAAATATTACATCATCACATATTCATATCAAAATTCTCATCACACAAGGATTTATTTCCAAATAATCACATCATCACACATTCATATCATAAAATTGTGTGCATGAAATAATTATATTACAAATATTACATCATCACATATTCATATCAAAATTCTCATCACACAAGGATTTATTTCCAAATAATCACATCATCACACATTCATATCATAAAATTGTGTGCATAAAGAAATTATATAAATATCATGATTATGCCACTTAAGTAATAAGTCACAAATTGGTGTATAATCAACAAAAACTACAAACACAACATCATACATGCATCACAACTCTTGTGATGCTTCTAGTGGAGACTGTGGCAACTCTTCGGATGCTTCCAATGGAGGCTGTGGTGCTGTAGATGTACACTCGGTCTCTACTTCTTCTGTAGTATGTAGTGCTTTCGAAGTAGACTCAGTATCCTCTTCCTTAAATGCAAGCGGAGGCGGTGGCAACTCTTCTGATGCTTCCAGTGGAGGCTGTGGTGTTGTAGGTGTACATTGGGTCTCTACTTCTTCTGTAGTGTGCAGTGCTTTCGTAGTAGACTCAGTCTCCTCTTCCTTAAAGGGAAGCTCTGATATTGCTTCAACTGCACGTTGTATTCTAATGGCAGCAAATAGGTCTCGAATGATTTCAGCCCTAAACAATTGTATATTCTCCTCTGAATATTTGAGCTCCAAAGAGTCTTCCGATGAGATCTGTGGCTTAAGTGAGAAAATTTCTTTGAAAATCAACATGCAGTTGTAGGCAACTCTCCACCCACAACTATGCCCATCGTCCTGCTCTACTACTAAACGCTTTTGGAAGTCTACCGAGTCTTTGTACTGTCCTGTTTCTCTGATAGCAGATACCAACTTCTCAATCGACCTGTTCATCGCGACATATTAAAAAAACTTAGTGTGTCTATCACATAAGGTACATAATATAGAAGTAACAATAGATTAATAGAATACTTACGTTTGCACTGAGCCATGAAAGCCTGCAATCGAGTTAACAAACCAACAATAGTTGTCTTCAAGGTTCCAAACCACCAGACTCCAATGTTCCCTACATGAATAATTAAGAACCATTATTATTTAACACAATGTTGTCAGTATAAGATGAAAATAAAGGTTGCCATGATACTTACATCTCATGATATGCCATAAATAGGACTCGCACGCCATGTAAATGTAAAGGCTGTAATAATTTACAAACATCGGCTATTGTCTTTCTGCTATCGCTAAGTATAGGAGAAAGGAGGGAATCCAACATATACACACGATTTTGTACGACTCTACCAAATCGTGAGATAACTATACTGCACCAACAAATAAATGAATATTAGCTTATTAGATTTAATCAAAATATTGAATTATCAAGTAGAGAAAAAGTTTGTATCAAACCTGAGAATGGCCATCATAATGTTGTTATTGACCTCATTTGAAGCTCTAGAGAGAATTGAAATCTCCTCTCCCCCAAATTCAAGATACTGAGGTCTATGTTGAATCATTACCCTAACATTAAAAGAGCTTCCCAATTCTTTTAATGAAGCCATGTTTGTAGAGTTGAGGTCTTCTATCCTCTTTGACTCTTTGATGGCATTCATTTCGCAATCAATGATTGCTCGAATGGTACATGTTATAAATGCATAGAGATGCAAATCCGTATATGTTGATAGTGTGGTGTCATTTTGTATCTCAAAAATTTGACCAAGTACCAAAAAGCAATTGTAGCCCACCCTCCATCCACAATTATAGATGTGGCTATTCTCTTGATGTGATACCTGACATGTTATATACTCTATTTGTTGTGACAAGTCACATTGCCGCATTACTATGTCGATAGCATCTACTAATTTTCGAGCTGATCTGCATATCAAAATATATAACAGTGAATATGTGCATTGCATATCAATCTACATGTCAAGAAGTGACAACAAGTGTAGTCTATACTTACTCTAACACATTGCCATGGACGGATGTCATTGAGTTGGCAAAGAAGCACTTATTCGCAAGGATGTCCACGACTACCAGACTCCAATGTGAGCTGCATTATCAATAAAGAATAATTACTGTGTTTGAGACAATTCTAGCAATGCAATAGAAAAAACAAGTAGGGTTTGATGCTTACTTCTCATAATATGCTGTAAAAATAACTCGTGCGTCATTCATAGGAACATGCTTCAACCACTTGCAAACATTCTCTATGGTTTCTTCTTTGTTGCTAAGCACTTCCGAAATACGAGGATCGAGCATATATGAAACACTTTGTATATTTTGCGGAAAATTTGCTATAACATTACTATATTAAAAAAAAAGTATTAGCTTCTTGGGTTTAATCAAAATAAGCAAAGTATAAAGCCAAGGAAAAGGCTGCATCAAACTTGAGGATGGTTGTAATGACTTTGACATTAACCTCATTCTTAGGATTCAAGAGGATTGAAATCTCTTCTTCACTAAATTCAAAAAAATGAGGTTGTTGTCGAATTAACAACATAGCAGTGAATGAACTTCCAATCTGCTCCAATAGATTCATATTTTTATGACTCATCTGATTGAGGGAGTAGTCTACATCGTATTCTTCTTCACTTGCTATGTCCTAGGACCACATCCTCCTTCTGCCATAAAAATATAAAAAATATATGCGATGTACACATCCCAAATAAAGGCTTAAACAAGCAGATGAGGTTTCATACATTCTTTCATTAGTGTAAGTCTCTCCTCTGCTTGGAGCAAAAATTTAAAAAGGTTTCATACACGCTTTCATTAGAGTGAGTCTCTCCTCCTCTTGGATGAAAATTTTAAAAAGTTATGAGATTTACACATCCCAAATAAAAATAATGGTTTAAATAATCATAGAAGTATAAAGATAGCATGCTTTCATTAGACAAGTTATGAGATTTACACATCCCAAATAAAATTAATGGTTTAAATAATCATAAAAGTATAAAGATAGCATGCTTTCATTAGACTCAGTCTCTTCTCCTCTTGGAAGAAAATATAAAAAAGTTATGAGATTTACACATCCCAATTAAAGGCTGGAACAAGCATACAAGTATAAAGATAAGATTTTATACATGCTGCAATGTAGTCATATTTTCATGTTGTTTCCCAATGGTAGTAATTAGATGCTAAATACTCTCAGCCCGAAATGCTAGCAAATCAGCTTCTGTATATGATTCCATTTTGACTGGTAACTCCAAATCAAATCTCTCTAAGAAACAACATGCAGTTGTAGGCAACTCTCCACCCACAGCTGTGTCCATCTTTTTGCTCCACTGGCAGACGTCTTTTGAATTCTACTTGATCTTGTTGCTCCGTGGTTGTTCTGATAGCAGATACTAGCCGATATGCAGCACTGTCCAGCATGACATATGAAATATATTAATATGTCATGATCATAAGATACAAAATAAGAAAGTATCAAAAATATTGAGAGAATAATTACCTTGGGGAGTTGGCATGATAGCCTTCTATTGAATTCACAAACCATAAATGGTTGAGTTCAAGGTCCCAGAAGATCAGACTCCAATGTGAGCTACAGGACCAGAATAAAAATGATTATTGTTTTACACAAACTTGCCAAAGAAATAGTAAAAATAAGGTTAGAGTTGATACTTATGCCTCATGATAAGGCATTAAGATGACTCGCACCCCATCTAAATTCAAAGGGCTTAACCAGGTACAAACATCTTCTATAGTCTTTTGAGGAGAGCTAAGAATAGAAGAAAGGAGAGCATCGAGCATGTAGAGACGATGCTGCACTGTACTAGAAAGCTGAGAAATAACTACACTGCACCAAGAAATAAACAAACATTAGCTCATAGAATTGATTTGCATTCTGCACTAGGAAACTGATATATAACTGACTGTGAATAAATAAACAAATGTTAGCTTATTGAAGTAGCAATAAATAAATAAACATTACTTGAGAATGGCCAAGATAACATTGTCATTAACCTCTTTTAAAGGATTGGAGAGGATTGAAACCTCCTCTCTACCAAAGCTTAAATACTGAGGTTCTCGTTTCAAAACGATCATAACTTCAAATGAGCTCTCCATTTTATCCAATGCAGCTAAATTTGATTTTTCAATCAAATTTAGAGGTGGTTGCATTGTTGAAGTAGAAGGGAGTGCCTCCGTATTGACTGCATCCATTTCTTCTCCCTCTATTGCTTGTAAACAAATATGAGAGATTAGATTCATTATCTTTAAATTTAAATCTTATTTAAAAAATTGTATTTAGTTGAGAAATAGAGAGTTCATACCGCTAAGTATTGTCGTAGTGGCCTTTTTTCATAACCCTGCGAGCCATAATTATCAAAGAAGGCATCATCATGTTTGTCTTCATCCACCAACCTCTCTGTGAACGGGTCATGTGAGTCCATCTTTTCATCATCAACAACTGGGACATTATGATCTTCAAGGTAATCATCCATGTCATCGGTGTCCTTGTGGTCTATCTCTTTTTCATAGCCTGTGGTTAGATCTGCTTGAAGCTGGAAATAGGCCATGAAATGCTTATTTTCAATAATATTTGTGGAGTTGCCTCTTCTTAGGAGATCCTCAAATAAATATCCCATCCTGCACAAGGTGACCTCCCAACCTGCCGGCAGCAAATTCTCCATCATGGTAAGCAAGAGACTCCCACTTTTTGCAGGACTTCCATAGTTGTTTTTTTGATAATGTATGGACCTGGGAATATCTTGTTCTTCTAGCATCAATCTCAAATTATTTGAATTCCCTCTTATGTTCTTTTGTAAGGAGTTGGGTCTCTGCATACACAGAAATAATGATTCAAGAGTTTGAATCGCTATGCCACATTCTCTCTTGCCTCTCTTTGCTGCATAAACACCACTATAGATCTTCAAATCTGATGAATATGCTCGCTCTAGAGTAACCTGCATGGCTTCTTTGTCTTTTTTATCAACAAATATGACAATGTTGCAAATCGCCACTTTGCTAATGGTGGTATATACTATTCTATCAATGAAGTTATGGATATCATCGCTATAAACTTCATTGATAAAGAATAGTTGTGGCTTATCCCATGCTGACTCATTCTTGAAGAAGTCATCTTCTGAGACTCCCCTAAAGTTGACAAGCTTTCCAGACTCTGCCGTAACCTCTACATTGAATTGAAAGCTTTGGTGCATATCTGTCGGCATTCTTATCTCATTGATTAATCTTTCCACATATGCAACCACCTATTGTGGGATCTCTTTTCTCATATAAGAGGTTACTATTTCCGACCCATCTTCATCCTTTTTAATCCACCTGTTTGCCCATAGCTTTACCTTGGGTGTTGACAAAGAAGCTATATGCTTCAGCACATTATAGTCAATGTTACAATGAGTAAGTGGAATTTGTTTCTCTGACAACAAATACTTGATGGCACTATGCACTGCATCATGCCTCACCTGTACATTGATGCATTCTTCCATGCAGTGGTCTTTGTCTTTTTTTCCAAAAAACCATTCTTTCTTTAAAATTTTTTGTGCTACCATGGATGCATACTTATCAGGTAAGTACTTTACAGGCCTCCACATCCTTGCCGTCAACTCCTTCTTATCCATTACCTTTGACTTGCCGGAGATAAACAAAGGAGCTTCATAGGTCAGCTGTCCACGCTCACAAGCAATGCACGTTTCAAGCATCTCATTGAACACTTCAACAGGACGAAATATGATAGAAGTGTAGTCGGCATATCTGTCCCTCACCACCTTGAGGCTTGTCATACTTTCTTCCCGCTCTTGGGTTCCCCTAGGCACAACTGCACTCAAAGAAGTATAAAAGTTTGTGAGTGTGTCGGCGTCTGCTTTTGTGACCTTTCGCTTCAAATCAGAATTTGGAGAACCAAATGTTGTCCATATCACCCTTGCCTTCTGTAAGACCTCTGATGTTGAGGATATCTTACGCTTTCCATGGACATAATGATTAAGTCTTTCGGACTCAATCAAATACTTGATCTCATGCTTGAATATACAGATTGTTGCAGGATAATAATGGAATGAGCTTATCTTTACAAATTGTTCTGGAGTGAGTCTTTTGCCCTCCTTTGCTTCCCTTGCGATCTGATTACAAGCATAAGCCCAATGTTGACCATCAATGGGCTGGAATCTACAATGAAGGAGAAATTCCTTCTTGACTTCCTTTAGCATATTCTCTCCTTGTGCCTCTTCGCCTTGTTCATGTGGAATATTTTT
>NC_141597.1:5559939-5599939 GCF_047967505.1 Dipteris shenzhenensis
CCGCCAGCCCCCTCCCCTCCTCTCAACCCCTCCCACCCTTTTGCCCTCTCAACCCTTCCCCCCCCTCCTTCTCGACCTTGCCGAGCCCTCCCCCCTTTCCCACCCACCCTTCCCCAGGCTGGCGGCCGCGGCCGCTAGCCCCCTCCCCTCCTCTCAACCCCTCCCACCCCTCCCACCCCCTTCACCCCTCCCACCCCCTCCCCAGGCTGGCGGCTGCGGCTGCCAGCCCCCTCCCCCTCTCAGCGCTCCCCCCTTCCCCACCCCCCCCTTCGCGAGCCCCAGCCCTCCCCAGCCCTACCCCCCCTCTCCCCCTCCTCTCAACCCCTCGCACCCCCTTCCCCTCTCAGCCCTCCCCCCCCTCCCTTCGAGACCCCCCCAGCCCACCCTCCTCTCAACCCCTCCCACCCCTTTCCCACCTCCCCCTTCCCCTGGGCTGGCGGCCGCGGCCGCCAGCCCCCCCTCCTCTCAACCCCTCCCACCCCTTTCCCCTCCTCTCAGCCCTTCCCCTCCCCCCCCCCTTCGCGAACCCCCAGCCCTCCCCCCCTTTCCCACCTCCCCCTTCCCCTGGGCTGGCGGCCGCGGCCGCCAGCCCCCCCTCCTCTCAACCCCTCCCACCCCCTTTCCTCCCACCCAACCCCCTCCCCGGGCTGGTTGCCGCGGCCGCCAGCCCCCCCCCCCTCTTCACCCTCCCCCCCTTCGCGACCCCCCAGCCCTCCCCCTCCCTCTTCCCCACACCCCCCTTCCCCCGGGCTGCCAGCCCCCCCCCCCTTCTCAACCCCTCCCACCACCCCCCACCCACCCCCCTCCCTGCCCCCGAGCTGGCGGCCGCGGCCGCCAGCCCCCCCCCTCTCAACCCCTCCCACCCCCTTTCCTCCCACCCGACCCCCTCCCCTCTTGACCCTCTTGACCCTTCCCCCCCCCCTTGCCCCGGGCTGGCGGCTGCAGCCGCCAGCCCCCCCCTCCTCTCACCCCCTTTCCTCCCACCCAACCCCTCCCCGGCGCCGTGGCCGCCAGCCCCCCCCCTCTTCACCCTCCCCCCCCTTCGCTACCCCCCAGCCCTCCCCCTCCCTCTTCCCCACACCCCCCCTTCCCCCGGGCTGGCGGCCCGGCCGCCAGCCCCCCCCTCTCAACACCTCCCATGACCCCCCACCCACCCCCCTCCCCGCCCCCCCTCTCAGCCGCTCCCACCCAACCCCCTCCCCGCCCCCGAGCTGGCGGCCGTGGCCGCCAGCCCCCCCTCCCACCCCCTTCGCTCCCATCCCCTTCCCTCCCACCCACCTCCCTCCTCGCCCCGCCCCCGAGCTGGTGGCCGTGGCCGCCAGCCGCTCCTCCTACCCCTCTCACCCCTCCCACCCAACCCCCTCCCCGCTCCCGAGCTGGCGGCACGGCCGCCAGCCCTCCCTCCCACCTGCCGTGCCAGCCCCCCCTCCTACTCGCCGCGCCAGCCCCCCCTCCCACCGGCTTCCCTCCCAGCCCTCCCTCCCACCCACCTCCCTCTTCGCCCCGAGCTGGCGGCTGTTGCCGCCAGCCCCCTTCCTCCCCTTCAGGCCGCCCTTCAGGCCGCCAGCGCCCCCTTCCCCCTCCCCCTTCCTCCTTCCATGGGAGACACAGTCTCCCTTCCCCCCCTCCCTCCTCCTTTCCTTCCTCTACTCAGCCCCACCCTCTGCCTCCCTTCCTCCTCCCTTCCCTCCATCCTCTTCTTCTCCTCCCCTGAACCTTTCTCTCTCTAGCTCCTCTCTCTTCAAATTTTAAAAAAGAAACTAGAAAAATTAATCAAAAAAGTTTGCAAGTACCTGGAAAAAGTTTGTAAGTTTGCTCTTTCTTGCTTTCTTGCTCTTCCTTCCTTGCTCTCTTGATCGTCCTTGCTTTCTTGCTTTCTTGCTTCAGTAAATGAAGGAAGACTATATATAAGAAAAATTAGGTTTTCCTCCTCCTCTCCTATTGGCTTTCCATTCCTCCCCTCTCTCCTATTGGCTTTTCATTTATCTCCTCTCCCATTGGCTCCCATTACTCCCCCTCTCCTATTGGACCCCCATCCCTCATCCATTAGCCCTCCTCCCATCCATCCATTTCTTCTTCCTCCCCATTGCCACCACTCCCATCCCACATTTCCACCACGTCCCATACTCCCCCCATTTCCCAAAATCCCATATTTCCCCATCTCAGCCTCCTCTTTTTCATCCCCTATTAACTCCCTCACTCATTTCACTCCCTTATTAGCCTACTCCCCTATTACCTTCCCCTCTCCCATTCCATTCTTCCCTCCCCACTCTCACTTCCACTTCCCATTACTCACTTGCCATTTTAATATATTATTATACTATTTTTTATACTTATTATCATACACCCTTATTACTTCCCTATCCTATTCCACTCCTCCCTCCTCATTCCTACTTCCACTTCCCATTACTCACTTGCTATACACATTTGCAAACTATTTATATATTATTATATGATTTTTTATACTATTTGTAAACTTACATATGGGCAAAATCACAGGTGTCAAAGCGATCCTATTGTGGTCATACAACAACTGTGCTTTTATTCAAGGGCATATTTATCCTCATCAACAAGCTTATTTACTCAAGGTATGAAGTGCATAATTTGTGCACTAGGTGTTTACTTTGTGTCAAAATTGTTTGCCACACACACACACATATACATATACCGAGAATTTTCTAATATTATCGCATCTACATTTCTCCGATGGGCAGAAAACTTTGTACACTCCTCAACCTAGGTCTTATTGACTTGCATACAAAGTGGTGCACCCATCTCATAAGTACTTGTTGGGATAACACACCTCCAAATGTATTTTATGACGATTGTGCATAACACTAGCAACAAAATGGTGTATCATGTGAGACCGACTATGCAAAGCATATCCAATGGACACAAGACTTTACATGTTCATCAACCTAGGCAGTATTGACTTGTGTGCAAAGTGGCATCCCCATCCGATAAGTACTTGTTTGAAAAATACACCTACGATCGTGTTTTTTGACGATTAAGCATGACACTAAGGCAACAACGGTGTTTTATGCTTGATCGACAATGCAAAGCATATCCGATGGGCACAATACTTTGCACACACCTTCAACTAGGTAGAATCGACTTACATGCAAAGTGGCACGCCCATCCCATAAGTGCTTGATCGTATAACATACCTAGCAGCGTGTTTTTTGACGGATGTGCATGACACTAGAGTAAAAATAGTATTTAATGCTCGATTGACCATGCAAAGGATATCCGATGGGCACAAAACTTTTTGTACGCCTCAACCTAGGTGATATTGAAATGTTCTCAATGAGGCACACCCATCCGATAAGTACTTGGTCAGATAACACACCTAATGGCGTGTTTTTTTGCGAATGTGCATATCATTAGGGAAAAAATGGTGTATAATGCGTGATCGACCATGCAAATCATATCCGATGGTGACAATACTTTGCACGCACCTCAACGTACTTAAAACGGACTTGTGTGCAAAGTGGAGCCCCCATCTGATAAGTACTTATTTGAATAACACACCTATGGCCGTGTTTTTATATGGTTGTGCATGACACTAAGGCAAAAACAGTGTGTTATGCTTGATCGACCATGCAAAGCATATCCGATGGGCACCATACTTTGCACACACCTTCAACTAGGTGGAATTGACTTACATGAAAAGTAGCATGCCCATCGCATAAGTGCTTGATCAGATAACACACCTAGCAGCGTGTTTTTTTACGGATGTGCATGGCACTAAGGCAAAAATGGAATTTAATGGTCGATCGACCATGCAAAGCATATCCGATGGGCACGATACTTTGCACACACCTTCAAATAGGTGGAATTGACTTACATGCAAAGTGGCATTCCCATCGCATAAGCGCTTGATTGGATAACACACCTAGCAGCGTGTTTTTTTACGAATGTGCATGGCACTAAGGCAAAAATGGTATTTAATGCTCGATCGACCATGCAAAGCATATCCAATGGGCATAATACTTTTCCTATACCTCAACCTAGGTGGTATTAAAATGTTGTCAAAGAGACACACCCATCCGATAAGTACTTGGTTAGATAACATACCCAAGGGCGTGTTTTTTTGCGGATGTGCATACCAGTAGGGAAAAAACGGTGTATAATGCGTGATCGACCATGCAAATCATATCCGATGGTGACAATACTTTGCACACACCTCAACCTAGTTGAAACAAACTTGCGTGCAAATTGAAGCCCCCATCCGATAAGTACTAGTTTGAATAACACATCTAGGACTGCGTTTTTTGACGAATGTGCATGACAGTAAGACAAAAACGGTGTTTTATGCTTGATCGACAATGCAAAGCATATCCGATGGGCACAATACTTTGTACAAACCTTCAACTAGGTAGAATTGACTTACATGCAAAGTGGCACGCCCATCCCATAAGTGCTTGATCGGATAACATACCTAGTAGCGTGTTTTTTGACGGATGTGCATAACACTAGAGCAAAAATAGAATTTAATGCTCGATCGACCATGCAAAGGATATCCGATGGGCACAAAACTTTTCGTATGCCTCAACCTAGGTGGTATTGAAATGTTCTCAATGAGGCACACCCATTCGATAAGTACTTGGTCAGATAACACACCTAATGGCGTGTTTTTTTGCGAATGTGCATATCATTAGGGAAAAAATGGTGTATAATGCGTAATCGACCATGCAAATCATATCCGATGGTGACAATACTTTGCACGCACCTCAAAGTAGTTAAAACGGACTTGCGTGTAAAGTGGAGCCCCCATCTGATAAGTACTTATTTGAATAACACACCTATGGCTGTGTTTTTATATGGTTGTGCATGACACTAAGGCAGAAACGGTCTGTTATGCTTGATCGACAATGGAAAGCATATCCGATGGGCACGATACTTTGCATACACCTTCAACTAGGTGGAATTGACTTACATGCAAAGTGGCATTCCCATCGCATAAGTGCTTGATCAGATAACACACCTAGCAGTGTGTTTTTTTACGGATGTGCATAACACTAAGGCAAAAATGGTATTTAATGCTCGATCGACCATGCAAAGCATATCCGATGGGCATAATACTTTTCCTATAGCTCAACCTAGGTGGTATTAAAATGTTGTCAAAGAGGCACACCCATCCAATAAGTATTTGGTCAGATAACATACCTAAGGGCGTGTTTTTTTGCAGATGTGCATACCACTAGGGAAAAAATGGTGTATAATGCGTGATCGACCATGCAAATCATATTCGATGGTGACAATACTTTGCACACACCTCAACCTAGTTGAAATGGACTTGCGTGCAGACTGGAGCCCCCATCCGATAAGTACTAGTTTGAATAACACACCTAGGACCGTGTTTTTTCATGGTTGTGCATGACACCAAGGCAAAAACGGTGTTTTATGGTTGATCGACAATGCAAAGCATATCCGATGGGCACAATACTTTGCACACACCTTTAAATAGGTGGAATTGACTTACATGAAAAGTGGCACGCCCGTCGCATAAGTGCTTGATCAGATAACACACCTAGCAACGTGTTTTTTTACGGATGTGCATGGCACTAAGGAAAAAATGGTATTTAATGCTCGATCGACCATGCAAAGCATATCCGATGGGCACGATACTTTGCACACACCTTTCACTAGGTGGAATTGACTTACATGCAAAGTGGCACGCCCATCCCATAAGTGCTTGATTGGATAACATACCTATCAGTGTGTTTTTTTACGGATGTGCATGACACTAGAGCAAAAGTAGTATTTAATGGTTGATCGACCATGCAAAGCATATCCGATGGGCACAATACTTTGCACACACCTTCAACTAGGTGGAATTGACTTACATGAAAAGTGGCTTACCCATCGCATAAGTGCTTGATCAGATAACACACGTAGAAGTGTGTTTTTTTACGGATGTGCATGGCACTAAGGCAAAAATGGTATTTAATGCTCGATCGACCATGCAAAGCATATCCGATTGGCACGATACTTTGCACACACCTTCAACTAGGTGGAATTGACTTACATCCAAAGTGGCATTCCCATCGCATAAGTGCTTGATCGGATAACACACCTGGCAACGTGTTTTTTTACGGATGTGCATGGCACTAAGGCAAAAATGGTATTTATTGCTCGATCGACCATGCAAAGCATATCCGATGGGCATAATACTTTTCGTATACCTCAACTTAGGTCATATTAAAATGTTGTCAAAGAGGCACACCCATCCGATAAGTACTTGGTCAGATAACATACCTAAGGGCGTGTTTTTTTGCGAATGTGCATACCACTAGGGAAAAAACGGTGTATAATGCCTGATCGACCATGCAAATCATATCCGATGGTGAAAATACTTTGCACACACCTCATCCTAGTTGAAACAGACTTGCGTGCAAACTAGAGCCCCCATCCGATAAGTACTAGTTTGAATAACACACCTAGGACCGTGTTTTTTCATGGTTGTGCATGACACCAATGCAAAAACGGTGTTTTATGCTTGATCGACAATGCAAAGCATATCCGATGGGCACAATACTTTGCACACACCTTCAACTAGGTGGAATCGACTTACATGTAAAGTGGCACGCCCATCCCATAAGTTCTTGATCGGATAACATACCTAGCACTGTGTTTTCTGACGGATGTGCATGACACTAGAGCAAAAATAGTATTTAATGCTCGATCGACCATGCAAAGGATATCCGATGGGCACAAAACTATTCGTACGCCTCAACCTGGGTGGTATTGAAATGTTCTCAATGAGTCACACCCATCCGATAAGTACTTGGTCAGATAACACACCTAATGGCGTGTTTTTTTGCGGATGTGCATATCATTAGGGAAAAAATGGTGTATAATGCGTGATCGACCATGCAAATCATATCCGATGGTGACAATACTTTGCACGCAACTCAACGTAGTTAAAATGGACTTGCGTGCAAAGTGGAGCCCCCATCTGATAAGTACTTATTTGAATAACACACCTATGGCCATGTTTTTATATGGTTGTGCATGACACTACGGCAAAAACGGTGTGTTATGCTTGATCGACAATGCAAATCATATCCGATGGGCACAATACTTTGCACACACCTTCAACTAGGTGGAATTGACTTACATGCAAAGTTGCACGCCCATCTCATAAGTGCTTGATCAAATAACACACCTAGCAGCGTGTTTTTTTACGGATGTGCATGGCACTAAGGCAAAAATGGTATTTAATGCTCGATCGACCATGCAAAGCATATCCGATGGGCACGATACTTTGCACAAACCTTTAACTAGGTGGAATTGACTTACATGCAAAGTGGCACGCCCATCCCATAAGTTCTTGATTGGATGACATACCTAGCAGCGTGTTTTTTGACGAATGTGCATGACACTAGAGCAAAAATATTATTTAATGCTCGATCGACCATGCAAAGCATATCCGATGGGCACAATACTTTGCACACACCTTCAACTAGGTGGAATTGACTTACATGCAAAGTGGCACGCCCATCACATAAGTGCTTGATCAGATAACACACATAGCAGTGTGTTTTTTTACGGATGTGCATGGCACTAAGGCAAAAATGGTATTTAATGCTCGATCGACCATGCAAAGCATATCCGATGGGCACGATACTTTGCACACACTTTCAACTAGGTGGAATTGACTTACATACAAAGTGGCATTCCCATCGCATAAGTGCTTGATCGGATAACACACCTAGCAGCGTGTTTTTTTACGGATGTGCATGGCACTAAGGCGAGACTAAGGCAAAAATGGTATTTAATGCTCGATCGACCATGCAAAGCATATCCGATGGGCATAATACTTTTCCTATACCTCAACCTAGGTGGTATTAAAATTTTGTCAAAGAGGCACACGCATC
Organism: Dipteris shenzhenensis; assembly: GCF_047967505.1. Lineage (NCBI taxonomy): Eukaryota > Viridiplantae > Streptophyta > Polypodiopsida > Gleicheniales > Dipteridaceae > Dipteris > Dipteris shenzhenensis. Next base: position 5,567,823 of record NC_141597.1, read on the forward strand.
CGATAAGTACTTGGTCAGATAACATACCTAAGGGCGTGTTTTTTTACGGATTTGCATACCACTAGGAAAAAAACGGTGTATAATGCGTGATCGACCATGCAAATCATATCCGATGGTGAAAATACTTTGCACACACCTCAACCTAGTGGAAATGGACTTGCGTGCAAACTGGAGCCCCCATCCGATAAGTACTAGTTAGAATAATACACCTAGGACCGTGTTTTTTCATGGTTGTGCATGACACCAAGGCAAAAACGGTGTTTTATGCTTGATCGACAATGCAAAGCATATCCGATGGGCACAATACTTTGCACACACCTTCAACTAGGTGGAATCGACTCACATGCAAAGTGGCACGCCCATCCCATAAGTTCTTGATCGGATAACATACCTAGCAGCGTGTTTTTGGACGGATGTGCATGACACTAGAGCAAAAATAGTATTTAATGCTCGATCGACCATGCAAAGCATATCCGCCGATGGGCACAAAACTTTTCGTACGACTCAACCTAGGTGGTATTAAAATGTTCGCAATGAGGCACACCCATTCGATAAGTAATTGGTCAGATAACACACCTAGCAGCGTGTTTTTTTATGGATGTGCATGGCACTAAGGCAAAAATGGTATTTAATGCTCGATCCACCATGCAAAGCATATCCGATGGGCACGATACTTTGCACACATCTTCAACTAGGTGGAATAAACTTATATGCAAAGCGGCACACCTATCCCATAAGTGCTTGATCGGATAACATACCTAGTAGCGTGTTTTTTGACGGATGTGCATGACACTAGAGCAAAAATAGTATTTAATGCTCGATCGACAGTGCAAATGATATCCGATGGGCACAAAACTTTTCGTATGCCTTAACCTAGGTGATATTGAAATGTTCTCAATGAGGCACACCCATCCGATAAGTACTTGGTCAGATAACACACCTAATGGCGTGTTTTTTTGTAGATGTGCATATCATTAGGGAAAAAATGGTGTATAATGCGTGATCGACCATGCAAATCATATCCGATGGTGACAATACTTTACACGCACCTCAACATAGTTAAAACGGACTTGCGTGCAAAGTGGAGCCCCCATTTGATAAGTACTTATTTGAATAACACACCTATGGCCGTGTTTTTATATGGTTGTGCATGACACTAAGGCAAAAACGGTGTGTTATGCTTGATCGACAATGCAAAGCATATCCGATGGGCACAATACTTTGCACATACCTTCAACTAGGTGGAATTGACTTACATGCAAAGTGGCACGACCATCGCACAAGTGCTTGATCAGATAACACACGTAGCAGTGTGTTTTTTTACGGGTGTGCATGCCACTAAGGCAAAAATGGTATTTAATGCTCGATCGACCATGCAAAGAATATCCGATGGGCACGATACTTTGCACACACCTTCAACTAGATGGAATTGACTTACATGCAAAGTGGCATTCCCATCGCATAAGTGCTTGATCGGATAACACACCTAGCATCGTGTTTTTTTATGGATGTGCATGGCACTAAGGCAAAAATGGTATTTAATGCTCGATTGACCATGCAAAGCATATCCGATGGGCATAATACTTTTCCTATACCTCAACCTAGGTGGTATTAAAATGTTGTCAAAGAGGCACACCCATCCGAAGTACTTGGTCAAATAACATTCCTAAGGGCGTGTTTTTTTGCGGATATGCATACCACTAAGGAAAAAACGGTGTATAATGTGTGATCGACCATGCAAATCATATCCGATGGTGACAATACTTTGCACACACCTCAACCTAGTGGAAACAGACTTGTGTGCAAATTGGAGCCCCCATCCGATAAGTGCTAGTTTGAATAACACACCTAGGACCGTGTTTTTTCATGGTTGTGCATGACACCAAGGCAAAAACGGCGTTTTATGCTTGATCGACAATGCAAAGCATATCCGATGGGCACAATACTTTGCACACACCTTCAACTAGGTGGAATTGACTTACATGCAAAGTGGCACGCCCATCCCATAAGTGCTTGATCAGATAACATACCTAGCAGCGTGTTTTTTGACGGATGTGCATGACACTAGAGCAAAAATAGTATTTAATGCTCGATCGACAATGCAAAGGATATCCGATGGGCACAAAACTTTTTGTATGCCTCAACCTAGGTGGTATTGAAATGTTCTCAATGAGGCACACCCATCCGATAAGTACTTCCAGTCAGATAACACACCTAATGGCATGTTTTTTTGCGAATGTGCATATCATTAGGGAAAAAATGGTGTATAATGCGTGATCGACCATGCAAATCATATCCGATGGTGACAATACTTTGCACTCACCTCAACGTAGTTAAAACGGACTTGCGTGCAAAGTGGAGCCCCCATCTGATAAGTACTTATTTGAATAACACACCTATGGCCGTGTTTTTATATGGTTGTGCATGACAGTAAGGCAGAAACAGTGTGCTATGCTTGATCGACAATGCAAAGCATATTGGATGGGCACAATACTTTGCACACACCTTCAACCAGGTGGAATTGACTTACATGCAAAGTGGCATTCCCATCGCATAAGTACTTGATCGGATAACACACCTAGCAACGTGTTTTTTTTACGGATGTGCATGACACGAGCAAAAATAGTATTTAATGCTCGATGGACCATGCAAAGCATATCCGATGGGCTCATGTTTTTTTACGGATGTGCATGAAACTAGAGCAAAAATAGTATTTAATGCTTGATTGACCATGCAAAGGATAACTTGGCATGTCCATTTGATGAGTACTTGATCGGATAACTTCTCCCACCAATAAATTAAGTACTAATTAAAAATTATAATAAATGAGTAGATTATTAAAAAGAGACTAATATTTATGTAATTGTTGCTATTGCAGCTTGCTTGCAAAGGACTCTCACAAAGGAGATGGCTATAGATTTTGTTCTAGGGATGGATGTGATTTTATGTAGCAAAAGAGAAGTAGTTGCATTTGCTACAATCCATGATAGTGATCCCAATTCACTTTGCCACTTTCGAAGACTTGGCGAAGATAAGGTGGCAGTTACTGTATCAAAGATTCTTAGCGTACATGTTGAGCTAAAGTATAAATGTGGAGATATGGAAACACTTGGAGATGTTATGCCCTACAATACATCCAACAAATCATTTATAGCATGGGACAAAGATGAGACTTATGCAACAGACATTATCAAGAATACAAAGTGCACCACCTTGGATTTTACTATAGGGGACATTTTACAAATGAGATCATTTGCAAATAAGATTGTAGCAGAAGGTGAAGTATTGGGATTTGAACAAGTGGAGCAATGGTCATTTGCGCAGATGAGGATTCTAAAAGTCACTGATGATGGTATGGTTGATAACATAACATCCTTATGTGATCCCTACTATGAGGTAGGCAAGAATATGAGATGGAGCATGCAATTTTTAAACATGAGAAAGAGGCACGTGGTTTTCAATGATAAAGACAACGTATACTACAATATCAAAGGACCTAAAAAGCGTGCCCATGTGCCAGGCTCTATCACTTCAAATGTGGATGATTTCAATATACTCAATTATAGAAGTGACATCTTATCTGGAGTGGATGAGTTCATTGGTTCCAAGAAACAAAATGATTTTAGAAGCGAAGCCTTATCTGGGGTGGATGAATTCTTGCACAGTGAGAAGGGCAAAGGTTTCAATAGCGATGTCTTGTCAAGTGTGGATGAGTTCATGCATATTAACAAACCTGGTGTCAATCAAGGTTGTGGATTTGTGAAAGCCATGCAAGATGTCCCAATGAGTGATGTTCTCTCAGGAGTGGAAGAGTTTCAAGGTTCTCAATACTCTCGTAGAATATTGAATTCATTGAATAGTCCTAAGAGTATGTTAAAAACGAGGATGAGATCAACAGAGGATTATTCAGTATTTAACTTTGATTGTGATATGAACAAGGATGCAACGACCAATCATGGATGCTTGGTTACAAACAAATGTGAGGAGAAGAAGTGCATAAATACAGATAACAACGTGCACGAGGAACGAAAACGGTCATACATATGCATGAAGAGAAAGAGAATCCAGGCAGATCCACAAAAGCGACCAAAGAGGAAGAGAGTAATGAAGGAGGAGAACATGTTAAATGCATTGGGATATTTATGTTGCAAGTGAAGATGTATGCACTTCATTGATCTTGCAGACATCAGGGAATGTAGAGGACACGTGTGGCAAAGAAGGGGAAGCGAAAGAAATGAATACCTTCTCACAAGTCTCTCTTGCTTTCTTCAGAATGGCAATAAAAGGCTAAGTTCAAGACAAAAGGTAAAACCTCTCGTAAATGGAAAAAGGATTTGCAATAAGGCATATCGCAATATTACTGGATTATCCCATGGTACATATTGGGATTTAGTCACCAAGGCAAAGGGCGGCAACAAATTTAGCATTCACGGTAATAGAGGAAGGTCCAAATCAAGAATCTCAATTGTCAGGGCAGCAACAATTTTGCAAGACTTCATACATGAAAATGCTTTGCCTCAACCCCATATATCTACCAAACTCCCTAACGGTGACGTGATCACTGAAATGCACCTTCCAATGGGCTTGACAAAGCTCGAAGTATTTGACTCTATTGCAGAAAAGCAAAGGCAAAGAGGGGATGCCGTAGCTTCTTCTCATACTTTGTATACTCTTTGGAAGAAGAACTTTGGATATGTTAAATTCCCAAGGAGGCAAAAAATGTCAAAGTGCAATGTCTGTGATGATTTAAAGCGAGCGATTGAGAGTGCAACATGTCCAAATCAAAGGGAATTATACAAAAAAAACCGAAAATCTCATCATGACCTTATTCGACATTCCAGACAAAAATATGCATTTTGGAAGGAGCAAGCTATTTCGCATCCTGATGACTACATGTGCCTTATTGTAGATGGCATGGATCAGAATACAACAACATTGCCTCGTTTTGTTGCCACTCCACCTAAATTACAAGGAAAGCACTTTCTAAAGACACATCTATGTGGAGTGTTAGTGCATGGAATTAAGGATTCCTTGCATCTACATGATAGCAATCAAGTTGTAATATCTATTATGAAGGCAATTCGCAATGTACATGTAGAAAAAGGTCGCCTGCCACCGACTTTGAGAATACAAGCTGATAATTGCTGGCGAGAAAATAAGAATGTACTCATGTTTGCATTCTGCTCCATGCTAGAGTTGCTCATCGAATCTTCAATGAGGTCGAATGTGGATTTTTGTATGTTGGGCATACACATGAGCATATCGATCAGGTTTTTAGCATAGTCTCAAGGGAGCTTAAATGCAAGGATGTGGAGACAATAGATGACTTGGTAAGAAGATGTGGCAGGCAAGTTGGTGGTCGTAAGGAAAGTACAGTATGTGAGAGGCTCGAAAGAATGTATGATTGGAAGAGCTTCATTCTACCTTTCATACAAACGGGTGGTGATGCATTGACAGGTCATACCAATCCACACTACTTTCGTTTTTTTTTTTAAAGATGAAAAACCCATAATGCAATGGCAACAGTATTCTCATGATACAAAATGGAAACCTGAAGAACCTTACAGTCTCTTAACTTCAATTCCCAGCAAGGAAAGGTATCCAACATGGGCTCCTATACAAGAATTTAATGAGAGGTCTAATTGTGAAATAGATGGATTAAAAGCATTTATTACATACAAAGAGGAAATGCTCCGGAGATATCCTGATTCGAAGCCTACTTGGAGAGAACACACTACCACTATAATTAACAAGACACGAAATTTCATAAAGGACCTTGAGAGAATGCGAGGCTCAAAGGATGTCAAGGAAGAATGCTATATGTTTTGGCCAAATGTTCATAACGATTTGCGCCCACAGCTCCAGTCTTTGAAAATGAATTTGTATCATTACTTCCACGTCCATATTGTGGACCGAAGAAGAGAGAGTTTATGCCACAAGTAGATATAGAGGTCGATTGTTTTGTTGTGGTTCGGCCATCGGATGATGAATATGAGAATGTGAAGTTTTGGGTTGCAAAAGTAGTTGATGTGCAAAGAGATGACCAAGGGAGAGCTACAACATTTACAGCGGTATGGTATGAGCCAAAGGGCAGGAAGGAGAATATGGATAACAACACATTATATACTAATTGTATAATGAAGGAGTGGGTCCCAAATGATGAAGCTGTCTCTCAAGTTTCGACGGAGACAATCATAGTGTCTTGGCATTCAAGGGCAAAGAAATCAAAGAAGCACATGGGATATGAGGTAGAAGGAAAAATAAAGATACCACAGCAAACTATTTTGCATATACACGAATTTTTAAGGATGCTCGCCATGGAGGAAGTAGAAGGAGACAGCGCAAATGAAGAATGTCCATGATTAAAGCTTTGTATTGAAGTCCATTGAAGGATTTTATTTGGGTACTAGGCAAGGAGCCAATCCAAGACAATTATAATCAGAGTCATCACCTCCTATGTCAAATGAGAGTCATAATATGCACTGGATGTCACCCAAGGGTCAAGGCTTGCCAAGACAATAGGGAGTTAATGCAGATGGCACCTGGCAAGGGACTATCACATTGAGCAATAAGACAATGGGGAGTCAATGCACCCAAGGGGCAAGGCTTGGCAAGATAACTTGTGGGAGTTAATGCAGATGGCACCTGTATTTTGCACTGGATGTCACCCAAGGGTCAAGGCTTGGCAAGACAATAGGGAGTTAATGCAGATGGCACCTGGCAAGGGACTATCGCATTGAGCACTAAGACAATGGGGAGTCAATGCACCCAAGGGGCAAGGCTTGGCAAGACAAGCCTAGGTCAAATTATGCAGATGGCAACTGGCAAGGGACTGTCGTGACATTGAGCAATAAGACAATGGGGTGTCAAATTATGCAAATGGCATGAATTGAGGCTCTTTAAGAGCAACAATTTAAATTGTAAACATATGTTCAATCTATATCATTTTGGATATAAAGACTCTAGCTAAGAGCAATGTCTCTCAATGTAATCATATACATAAAGCTATAATTGCTATTATACCTCTTTGGATCAATACAAAACTTGGGTCTTATGGCATCATGTCTTCTTTCTATTTATTAAAAGTTTTGTTAAATTTTGTGCATATTGCCGAGTGACAATGTTATTTTCATGAAATATTTAAGTCTCCTTTCATGGATTTATAAATTTATCACGTCAACGAAAAACGTCAAGGAAAAATATTAAAAATAATTAAATTAACAAATAACTTAGATATAGCTAGAATTTCTAATATAGGATTATTTCAAATTCTTGCATGTTGGTGCAAAAGTATAGATTGAAAAAAAAATATTTTTATGTGAATATGATAGAGCCACAAAGTGAACTTTTGATTTGGGAAGGAAAAACGTCAAGGAAAAATATTAAAAATAATTAAATTAACAAATAACTTAGATATAGCTAGAATTTCTAATATAGGATTATTTCAAATTCTTGCATGTTGGTGCAAAAGTATAGATTGAAAAAACAATATTTTTATGTGAATATGACAGTGCCACAAAGCGAACTTTTGATTTGGGAAGAAACTTTTTAGAAAGTAAAATTTTGATTTAGAAAGGATATTTTCATAAAGTAAAGTTTTCATTTGGGAAGGATTTTTGGGCTTCGTCCAAAAACAACACAAAAAGTCCAAAATTAATGAAATAGGTGTTAGTTATAACTGCCCATCATGGTTCTTGGTAATTGCCACCTCTACTCATGTATGACTCTTGACCTTCCCACTACACCTATGATCATACTTAGCCTATGACTTAGCCTAGGTGCCAAAATACCCTTCAACACCTAGCACTCCTGGTGGATAGTTCTTTTTGGAACAAAAAGACAAAGACTCGAACCCTTTCTAACCTCCATGGTGTAGGTTCTACTGATTACAATTGTACCATTTCATGGCTACATGATAGGGCTGGAAACCCATGAAATATAATGTCATCCACACTGGTTCATACAAAAGGAATAAGTAGAACCATGCATGAATCAACATGTTCACATACCACTGGCATGGAATGGATACATCGCTCCAATCAAGCAAAAAGCAATATGTCGATGAAGCTCCAATATCGGCAACATGTGTTGGTGTAAAGTCCTCAAAGAAATCCTTCATTTGTCTTTGATCTATTTGCATTTTCTTTGATCAAACCATTGGAATAGTAAATTCTGAATGAGCTTTAATCCCTTGGCTGAATTTTGATTTTTTACTAGATTCTACCAAAATTGGACTGTCATCGGACTACTATCAAACTCCAATCTGATTGTCAAAATCTTTCCAATTACAGTATCCGAAAACACAACTATAAGGTTGATATAATTCAGGAATATGCTATCCAGTCGGATTTTGAAAAATGCATTAGAAATAAAAGAATAGATAGTCAGACTATCATCGGCGGATTGCAGTTGCATTGTTAGATTGTTTGTCCAACTATGTAATCACAACTTACTGAAGTAAAGATCACAACAAATACCTTAATACTTTCAGAGCTTCTTTTTAGTGAGATCATTCTGAAAATCCATCTTTTGGACTGTTTCCAACCTTCAGAATGCATCCAACTTCTATCAGACTGCCTAGAACTGTTGAGTTTTTTATTTTTGTTTTCATTCTCCCAAGCTTCATTTGCCGGGTACTTTGACCTTGAAGATAGATGCTTCATTGGCTAGACGTTCTTGACTGCCTAGAATTGATGTCAGACAATCTGCACTCATCATCGGGACAAATTGATTGTCCAAAATGGCATCCTCATCATCAACGAATGACAAAAATTACTGAATACATATCAGAAACATTATTCACTCCATTACTTTTACATGCTTTAGAATCATTCACTTGACTCGGATCAGAGATGTACCCCAAACCTTGTTTGTTGTATGGATTCTTGTAGTTAGGCTCATCAAAGATTGCATTTGGGTGGATTTCCTCTTGCTTCCACATCACATTAGTGGCAAAAGACGGTGCAAATGCAAAGCATGCATACTCATCATATGACTTTTCATCATCTTCCTTCAGATAGTAATCATTTTTCAAATCTTGTCATCATCTGACAACTCATTTTCTTGTTGCTCCATTTGTCTATGAAAAAACCAAAATTGATTGGCATTGCATAGTCCTCATACACACCTTCCTTGCTTTCAGATTGATTAGAATGGGTATTTGGATGCTCGGAATCATTGTCCGATTGTTTCAGTTTGCTGTCTGCCCATTGAAGCTTATTGTCGGATTGTTATTGGACTATTGTCCAATTGTTTGAACTGGATGTCCAATCAAATCTATTCTAAAAGAGTAATTTGCTGATTATGGAAAAAATTAACTAAATGATCATTGCAAATGTGACCACCATCTTTAGAATATGAGCCGGAATTGTAGTTGGAATCGAAATCATTGTCCTCTTTGTGCCCACATTCGGACTGCAAGATCTAAACTCTTTATTGAAACTCTAGGATGTTAGAAAGATGTTGATTAGACCTCCAATCACCTCGATGGAATTTAGTATGCCAAGCTTTTGCATTATCAAGCAAAGTGGAATAATCCAATAGCTTGCGGACCTTCTGATCAGACTTTGCTTCACATAAAGCCGGAAAGATTTCATAGAGCTTGTCATCCAAAAGCAGAGGACAATATTTCCTTCGGTGACTAGGTCGCTTGCAATGTTTGCACAAATGCAAATAACAAACCTTTTCTTTATGATCTGAATTTCTAGACAATAAACAATGCATCCTTTGACACTTCTTTTGATTTGATTTTGCCATGATGATAAAAAAATAGTGAAACTTTTTGTTGAGGTAAATTAGAAAAGAGTTAGAAAATAATGAGATGAATGTATCTCAATTACATGCTTTAGTTTGTTCAGACTTTGGATTTATGCTTCAGAACTGTCAGACTTCAGAATTTGTCATTTGAAGCTGTGTCGGACTGTCTTCTGACGATTGCACACAAGTCGGACCTCAATTCGACAAGCAAATCTCTTCCATTTCCGAATCCAAAAACGTGTGTTGATAGTTTATACAATGTAGAAACATGCTGTCAAGTTAGATTATGAAGATCAGGTCAGAAATATTAGAACAATGGTCAGACTTCTATCGGACTACAGTGGGCGGACTGTCAAAATAGGAAAGCATGGCTTGCTTCTACATCATTTATCCATATGGACTACCTTCCTTCAAGACTTTGCTTTGTTGCAGACTATCCATAAGTAAGCCTTCAATTCCAAGATTCAATGGCTATCCAAATTGCTTAAAGCAAAGCCATTTCCCCAAATAGTCCTCTTCTTTCATGCAGATTGAAATGCTTCCTTAGTGTTGTACCTTGTAGCAATGGTTGCCTCAATCCTTGACAATGGATCACCAAATCCTTCAATAAGTTATATCTAAATGCTGCTCTTCAATTTGCAAAAGTCCCTAATGCTTTTCTTGCTACAGTAAGCTCTCAAATATGGGGCAAATATTGCCAAGCTGTAGGTTGCTTTGACCAATCCGGTTCTGCTCAAATGCTATGATCTTCATGTCCAACCCTCATATAGCTAGTCATTTTTACCTCAAGGCACCATTGTATACATCAAACAATGGTTGCTTTTATCATGGAGGATAGTGCTCTGATACCAAGTGTAAGGGCCCGGTAGTTCCGGACTTAGTCTCCGGTCGTGAGCACCTTACGTCAGACTCGGTTGCTGTAAGGGCCCGGTAGTTCCGGACTTAGTCTCCGGTCGTGAGCACCTTACGTCGGACTCGGCCCTTACACTTCAAAGATCTTGGCTGTCTTCCTCATTTATTGGGTGAAATGATCATGGCTTCATCTCAAGCATCTTGAAACTGAATATCAAGAATTGCCAGCAATTATCTTTATGTCAAAACTTCTCGAATTCGACGTCCGTTGAAGAAATAACTATCATTCAAGGCACTATCTGATCACATAAGAAAAACGGAAAGCTCAATTTAGAGATCGGAATCGATTGAGAAAGATCCAGTGTTGTACACATGAATAACGGTATGTTCTTCACTCCAGATTGATTGACAGAGATTGTCAGCTTGATGCGTTGCTCTTCCACCATCATACACCTTCTACTGACGGTCTCGATTGAAGGATATTGGATCACCAATTCATGTAGAAAGCCTATGAAGGTGGCCTTTCCTTTGACAGAAATGATAGGTCACTTCGTTGCAGATTCTATTTCTGATTGCTTCATCAGAATCGTCTTCCAAATGCAAGAGAGCAGCTACACCCCAGCATAAAATTGAAGAAAAGTAGGAAATTGAGGGACGCTCTAAACATATGCATCTTGATCTGATGATCGTACCTTCATAAAAATCTACCATAACCTGCTCTTCAATCGCAAAGCATCCGTTAACCAGAACCAAGTGGATTCTTCAAAGGCAGGAAGAAAGGGTTCTGCACCCAGGGATTTCTGCAACTTCGAACCTTTACCGTTGCCTTGGAACGAAGATCATCTGACGACGATAAGAACAAACTTAACCTAAGGATAGATATAGGGGGCTTTCATTTTGCTCTACGTTCACGTTGCACCCGGGCCCTCCGTACGCCTGCAAGCAACCAGGCATTGAGCGAGCTGGTGCACCGGCAAAACTTACCGACGTTGAACGCCTCCCATGGAAGGACCGATGGAGGTATGGCCATGCGGATGGAGCCATGGCACTTGACCCATGGCACCTGACACGGCCAGCCTCGGAGCTTCTAAGATCCTCCTCCAAGAGCTCCTATCCGGAGCTTCTCGTACCTGTGGTTCGAGACCCAACGAACAGTCCATGTTGCGAATCCCAATCCATGTCTGCATCTACGAATTCGTCCGTCGTCCGAGGTGGTTCAAATATTTAGATCCAGTCGTGGAGCTTCAAGAGGAGTTTTGTGTGTTCTGGTTGGCTGGTTCATCGTTCATCTCCTTCACGATGTAGCCTACCTGACATTCCAGTTCGACGGCTAATTGCTAAAGTGGCGTGGTGTGCAACTGCTATCGGAGCTGGGAGGCTAGTTCATTCGATTTGCTCCCTTGGGTGAGATCTGAGCATCGAGTGATGCTCATGACTTCCTTTGCTTCTGAGTGCTTCTGTTCGGTCATGGACTGGAAAGCTCGTTGCCTTTGAAGTACTATCCTTTGAAGTATCTATCCTTAGGCGTCGCGTTTCATCGAAGCTCCCCGTCTATCCCAGGCTATCCTCCTTCTCGCCATCTTTTGCATCCCTCGCTCAAGATGTACTTGCGCATGCGGACTGGGAAGCCGTAGCTCCAGGACGCACTCGACAGAAAGGTGATCTTCGGACGAAAGGTGTGGGAGAGGGTCTGAGAACGTCGGGCTTTGCAGCATAAGGAGCATATAGCACTGGCCAGAATGCCGGATCTCGCGACACTCCCCACCCTGCCGTCCCCCTCTGAGCTCCATTGATTAGCAGAACGTCGGACGTGGGCATGCCGCGAACGAACTTCAAGTTGGGGCTAGACTTGGAAGGGTAGAGGTTCTTCAGATTGGAGCAATAGTCAAGCTTGTCGAGCACGACAATCTTGTACTGGGCGTATTTGCGAACAAGGGGATTAGCAACATGGGAGGCAATGAATCTGGAAGACCGTTTGGGTTGAATCGGTGGGAGATACAACACCTTCCCAAGAACACCTGCATTCTCAGGAACATGACAGCCACCTCGCAGCGATGCCTTGGATCACCGCACGCGGGGGTCTTCAAGTGCAGCTATTGACCACTGGCTTGGACACCAACGGAGAGCTAAACGAGCAATTTCAATCGCTGCTGAAAAGGTCTACAAGCTACGAATTCGCCCGTCGTCCGAGGTGCTGTTGGGTGGATCATTTCTGTTTTCAGAGGTGCTAGCAGGAAATGTATACGATTGGGAAGCAGCAAGCAGCAAGGAGTGCGAAGAAGTTCTTCTTCTTCTTCTTCTTCTTCTTCTTCTCTGATTTGCTATGGCGCTGTTTGCTACAAGCTCACACCCAGGCATAAATTAGCCCTCTCGCTGTACATCTATGGGATTACTGTTTCCAGATTGCGGGATTAGAGCCGATAGAGCAGAGCATGCCGAGATTACTGCGGGCAGAGAGCGAGATTACCGTCATTGAGGAGAGATGCGCGCCTTCCTCCCGTACCTCCTGGTCGTATGTCTCTGTAAGATACCCGGGATTTGTAGACCGACTTAGCTGTAAGATAACTACGATTTGGACCTGTAGTATGTATGTTTATATTAACTTTATATATGTATCTAATTTTGAATACATTTACATATTCTTTTCATTTGCCTATATAGAAACATAAAATTATATATATACATATATATATATATATATATATATATACCTACACTCACATATGTATAATATATCTAACTTGTATACATAGATATGGCTACATTTATATATATGACACATTTGTATACATTTTTAATATGCTTATACACATACATAGATATAATTTGTATACATAGATTTTTATACATATATATCATATGAAGATATATGTATATATGTATCTATCATATCTATGTCTACAATTTTGTATATAGATATATTTATGTAGATATGTATATATGTCTATAATTTTGTATATACATGTATATATATTATTGAGTACTATCTATTAATATGAATGGGTTTTTGTTTTGTTTGGGAGTGTTGACATTTGTTTCATAGGCTAAATTGTTTAGCATAGTCTCTGTTGCCATTATCCTTGCAAAGTCCACTTGTGTTGCTGTCATGGCCTCCTTCCCAACAAGAGAAGCAGCTTTGACCTCCCACGTGCCTCGGAAGGGGCAAGGGAAGGGCAAGCGACGTGTAGACGAGGTCATAGGAGACGATGAGCCACTCTCCATGTTGCTAGCACAAACAAAACGCCTGCGTCAGAAGGTAGCACAAGCCAAACGATCACGGAGAACTACTCCGAAGGTAGTGACTTAATGTACCTGTGTGTAGCCAATCAACATTTGGAAGTGTTTCATAGGACTGATTGAGCCTTCGTGTGCTTGTACACGTCCTTCTCAAGACGAAGGGAATTCAAGGTGTGTCACGATGACACAACATCCAAAAATTGGTACATGTGCATTATGAGGGGGTGTCGCTTGAATGGCAAAGAGATTTGCGGTAGGCGGCCTTTCAATACGCACAAGAAGAAGGATCATGATTTGGCACCCATGCCGCCGCTCTCGAGGAGTTGCAGACCAAGGGAAGACTTCCTGAAGAACACATGGTCGATCGTCATCATCAGGATCACTCCATCAAGCGTTTGATGGATGCAAGGAAGAGGTACAACAATGCTCGCAATGTAGTGCGAGCTAGGGCTAAGGTGTCAGCTAGATTGGCATGGGAGTCTATAGTCGACAAGAATGGCTTAGATAAGGATGATTGGATAGAGGCAAGGATTTTCGAGAGGATGGAGGGATGGGAAGCGAGCAGAGAAGAGAGATTAAGGGGGCAAGTGGAGCGTGTAGAGAAGAGAAGGGGTCTGTCAAACGTGGGCAAGATGTCCATTTACGATGAGGACACTTCCGAGGATGAGTAAAAATGTTGTGCTCACGCATACACTGTCTTTATGGATCAAGGTGTTCCTTCTCCGTTATGTTGTTTCATGTACTTAAGCTAAAACTAATTCTAGCATCCTAATTCCGGAGTGAATGCTATCTATAAAAAAAAATTCTTTATGGATCGATGTTATCCTTCTCTCTTATGTCGTTTCATGTTCTTAACCAAATCCTGATGTTTAACACGTTTATGCATTATTGATCTTTTAAAACAAAAAAGGGTTCTTTTCAATTAGCATTCATTTCATTATAACAACGTTAGCTCTTCATTTATCGTTTTGAAAGTGATCATCAAGATGGGTACAAGTTCGAGTGCAATAGTAAAAAAACTAACTTCCTTGATCGAAAATGTTCATTTACGAGTACGATTGTGATAATACGCTCTTGCATGTATCATCGATTGTTTGTTTGTAATGACTCATGTTTTGGCCTTTTTAATCTTATATTTTCCTTCAGAGCAATGGAACGCCCAAATCCCCACCTACCTTCTCTCAATCCGTCCCCTGTAGCTCACTTTCCTGCAATCATAAGCATGGATGCCCTTCAACCTCATGTGGAGGAAAAGATCACACATGACTCCGAGTGGATCAAGGCCAATAGTCAGGCGCACGTGCGCCGTTGGGATGGATCCACAAGACGTTTGGAGAAGCATGCATTCAATTTTGCACGGGTTTACTTGAAGGACCTGAAGAAGCTTTGGCGTGTTACTCCTGATATCTGCAAGGAATATCATCTTAAAGATATAATGGGATGTGTGCATGTCTTGGATACATCAATGAACAAGAGTACAATTACATACAATAGGAGGTTGAGGATGAGGTTGCAAGTGACTCTCCCACCAACGACGATGAGAGCAGGAGTACAAGTGACAGCAATGCAGAGCAGTAGATAGTTTTTTACAGCAGTGTGCAATGTCTCGTTGGAACTGAATTTATTATGATGGATATGTTTTGTGGCAACTAATAGAGGCTATGGTTTCCTTTAACACTAATGTGAAACGTGTTCAAAATGATTTCCAAATGGTAGTTATATGTCTGTCTTTTAGAAAGTTGAAATCGTGAAATGGTTGCAACGCGCTTATCAAATGCACAAAATCAAAGTTATGTGAAATGGTGGTTTTAATGTCCACACAGCATAAGGTTGAAGTTCGTACACTCATTGAGGCTTGATCATTTTTGAATTTGACATGTATGCCAGATGTGTACACATCTCATGGGAATAGAAAAGCGTGGTGTTTTTAATGTCTACACGCTACTTTTTTGAAATTGAAATACCTTTCAATGCAAATAAAATTTTCAGATTAAACACATGTGCATGTACCTTAAAGCTTAGATGCTTCTCCATGAACAATCGTTTGAGTGTGGTGGCTGCATTGGTATGTTGTGCGCTCCCACGCTTATGTTTTTCTTCCTCCGGATGGTGTTACGACTGCGATTCCCTGTTGTGGGAAACTTTTATTTAAGTGAACCTCCATGTACACCCACCTTTATTTTGGTTGCAATTCTGAAGCGTGGGAAAGCTTTATGCTAGTGAACCTCTAGGTACAATACAGGGGAAGTGAGACATAGAGAGAGAGAGAGAGAGAGAGAGAGAGAGAGAGAGAGTATGATGAAGCCATGTCTCAGCCAACTTTAGAGGTCTCAGGGACTTTCATGGTACGTGCAGAAAACCTTCAGTGGTTACCTTTGTTGGATCCACGTGCACAAGGCATGTCAAGACGGCGGGCGCATGTCCGATATGTGAGGGTTGAAGACTTCATCATGGGAGCAAGTAGCCAGAGCGCCTTCCCCACAATGTTTAAGATAGTGTCTCATCACAAAAGCACCCTTGGTAGTATGACAAAGCTCAATGAAGAGAGCTGGACAAAAGAAACCACGTAATGATTTCCAAAACCCTAGTCGTTGAGTGCATCATGTATCTATTGTGCGTATTTACCTTTATGTGAACCTTGAGACTGTTTTGCAAGTATTAGTGTACCAGATGACCTTCAAGAATTTCAATCTCAAAATATTATGGCTTCCGTGAACCCTCCTAAGACAGGCAAGGGTAGTAGGCCACGGAAGCAAAAAGGCACCCACTGCCATGGCTACACTTGCCATTTTTCTGTTTGCCAACTCTATCTATTTCAAGATGTGGCATCAATCACATATTTTCAAATGGAGCATGTGGACAAAACTAGACACATAGCCCATGGGTCGGGTTACGACGGTGTATCAAGGACTGATCTGTCATTTGCTCCATGGCTTTCATGGTGAATGAAGTCATGGGTTCTCACGACGCTAGCGAGGATTTCACTCCACAACAAGTATGAGATCAATGAATCAAAGACTTCCAGAAGCATCTGGAAGGGAACCCAAGTGCGTTGGTCCAACATGATGATTTCTTGATGTTTTGAGACATACTCAACATTGCGAAGTAGCTCGACTCGACTACTTTCCAACACCACGATGACGATGCCATTAGTGTGAGGATTTGGGCCGTGACTAACCCAGATCACATGTTCATCTATACTGAGCAGGATATTCCAAAAGAAAGGCCGTTCATCTTGAGCATCCAAACAACTTGGCAATTGGATATGTTGAATGCATATGGCAATGGTGGCGTAATCGCAATGGATGCAATGCTTGGCACTAATCAATACAAGGCATTTGTGTACAATTTGATGTGTGTTTCTTCTTGAATGATTACTTTAAAAGCAAATCTATGTCTCATCCAAGCTCCATCCTCGACTGTAACTCCATTGGTACACCATGATGGTATTCGATAAGCATCAGAACGAGGTTCCCATTGCATGGGTGATCACATCCTCGGCTACGAAGGTAGATATTCAAACTTGGATGATGGCTTTCCGTGACCGCATCCTTGACCACAACAAGTCATGGGAGCCCAATGCCTTCATCATCGATGATGCCCTCACTGAGGTGGATGCTCTGTAGTACGTATGCTTGCGTGTGCGTGACAGTTCTTGCATGCGGTTCATAATGTCCTAACACCCGTTTCAATGTAGGCTTGTCTTTAGTGTGGACATGTTGTAGGAACAAAGTGGAGACAGGTTGTGAACACAAGTGAGCAAGAGTGCACACACAAGAAAGCTCGAATAGAAATGTTCAAATGAAACAATACAAGTACTTGGTATATATAGTACCCAAGTACTATTGGTCAACCATAGGGTTGACTTTATGCTTACAACACCATATCTTTGTAATCTCTTACAAATCCCCCCTCAAAGATATGGCTGAAAGTACCGTGGAAACATCTTAGGTGTACCTTGCAGTACCTAAAGTACCATGGTTGTACAAATTCATCCAGATGGATATGCAACCTATGGGAGTACATGAAAACAATGTCATTGTGAATCACTTCACAACCCCCCTTGACATTGTGAGAATGTCTCTGATCCCCATTAGAAAAAAAGGGAGCTCATTTTGGGGCCTTTTAGAAGAGAGGGAAAATAGGCTCTCAACCAATCAGGAGTGGGCCAACGTAATGTTGAAAATTCAACAAAAGAAGATGAAAATAACAAAAAGAAATAGTACTATATGTTCGTAGAAGCATGTCACATTAATGAGGTGATCTAATTTGAATCTTTAAAAAATTTATTTTTTGTGCAGAATTTGGTGATTTTGGCATCGCAGACGCGTCCGAAACGGCCCAAAACTCCAAGAACGGCATTGGAAACGGAGCCTGGCAGAAAGGTACCAAATCGCGTCTTTCTGCAAATCTCACTTTTCAGCCTTTTTTGGCCGTTTTCGGGCCTCCGGATGTCCGATTCCAGTGTTTCCAATGCCGTTCTTGGGGTTTTGGCTGTTCCAGGCACGTTTGCAGTGTCAGAATCACCAAATTCTACACAGAAAAGTGTTGCTCTTATATGAACATTGAATGTAAAGCATGTGAAAGAATATATTTATTCCTTTTCACACTGACATTTCTCACGCAAGTATCCATATTTTCTTGCTTTTGTAGAGAGAGAAAAGAGAAAATAGTGAATTTCTTACAGGGCCCCAAAATGAGCTCCCTTTTTTCCTAATGCATGCCATGCCGATGTCGTAAGAAAAGATCTGTTGACAGGGCTTTGGTGAAGATATCTGCCACGTTGTCCTCAGATGGACAATAGATGAGATCAGTGAAGCCATTAGAAATACAATCCCATACATAATGATAATGATTTTCAATGTGTTTCATGCGAGCATGAAAGACATGATTGTTGGCTATGGCAATGCAACTCTAGCTGTCACAGAAGATAGAGTTTGCTTCGCCATCCTATGCATGATGCAAGTCATGCAAAAGCTTCCTTAACTTTCTAAGTGATGGCCCTGGTTTTCCCCAAAGAAGGCTGATCCTTAACATCTTGAATGGTCAATCTTGCCCAACATGAAATAGATTTCTCTGCTGTACCACTTAGAGTTGCATCAATATCTTTAGTGGCCTCACGATGTTGATAATGCCTCCAAACATGAGGCTGTCTAATCTCATTAATTGGCAGCAAATCTGAAACATGAGAAGTAGAAGGGGAAGCATCAAGAGACTCCGTCTCATCATCCTCAAACTGGATGATGTCTAAAGAGGTGTCATTGTATGCCCAGGCAAGTCTACACTAGCGGGCTGCATGCACTCATTCTCAGCAAAGAGAACATCTCTGCTAATTATTACTAGGGCGTCTGTTCTGAATATAAGTGGCTGTCACAACTACTTCTCCCCAAAAATCCTTCAATGAGACTCTCTTGAATTTCAGCATGCATCTCGTCATTTCCATGAGAGTACAATTCTTCCTCCCAGAGAGTGGATTCTACTGTGGTGTGTAAGGGAATGTCAAGTGATGTTTAATCCCATGCTGCTTAAAAAATCCGAGGAATGCATGTGACATGTACTCTCCCCCTCTATTCGAGTTGAGTGTTCCAATTCTAGAATTGGTTTGGTTCTCAACCATAGCTTTGAACTCCTGAAACCAATAGAACACCTCAGAAGCCATGTGAACCTGGAGAAGTCATCTATAAAGGTCACAAAGTACCTTGCTCCTCTATGTGTGGGAATAGTCATGGGGCCGCATACATCAGTGTGCACTATTTGCAACACTCTAGTTGACTTGACCCAATTCTTGCCTTGTTTACTGAATGGCAAGTGATGCAATTTGCCAAGTGCACACCCCTCACACACTTCATTTGCTGGCTGCTATAATTTTGGCATTCCCTAAGTCATATTATTATTGTACAAGTAGGACAATCCCTGTGATGGACATGTCCTGGCATGCCATAAATCAGTCTGGGAAGTGTCTGCTATAGCCAATACCTTCTGATCATAAGGCTAAGGATCAAGCTTGTATAAGCCTCTGTCATATGTGCCTATTGCTACAACCTCATACCCTTTCTTTGGATCCTTGATCCTATATTGGTTATCCTGAAATTCGACCAACATATGTTGATCATGGGCAATGTTTAAAACTGAAATAAGATTTTGCCTCAACTCTAGAACATACCAAACATCTCAGATATACTTTAACTTTCCCATTATCAAGCTGAATGGGAATGTGCCCAACTCCGATGATGTCTTGAGAAGCATCATTGGCACATGTAACTTGTCTGCCATGAACAGGTGTGATGCTCTCAAACCACTCCTGGCGAGGAGTCATGTGCTTAGTAGCACCACTATCGATATACCATGTATCACTTGCAACAAGTGAAGCATCCCCTGATTGATTTTCAGCATTCAAATCCCCCTTGGCATCCATCTTCTCATGAAATGCAGCAAACACAAAATCTCTATCACCTTGGGCAAGATGAGCTTCACCATGTGCATCTGAAGCGAGTTTCAGAGGGGGCAACAAAATTACTGCTAGAGCTATCTTTTTGCCTCTTCTTTTCATTGGCAATCCTTTTTTGACACTCTGCGATGTAATGACCTTGTTAGATATCAATGCTCCACTCTCATGTAACTACACAGGAACCAGCTAACTCTACTTGTAAGCCCCCCATATGAGGAGAAGGCATTTGAGTAGCTCAGTTATCCGGTAGGTCCTAGTTTGGACACCAGATGGGGGCCATGTGTGGCCTAATGGCTGGACAGCTTTAGATAGAGTTGGCACACCACCAACTAGGCTACATGCAAGTGTGGGAAGGGATCCCTTGACTGACCGCATTAAGGGTGGATGGAGCATTTCCTGGGGTAGCTCACTCTCGGGTTACGGGGCCCATTTGGAGCCTCAGATGATCCCGAATGGCTCTAGGCCGAACGGAGACCATAGGTTAGTTGCTCTGTTTTGCGCACCGGTTCTATTGTATGGTCGGTGGCTTATTTCGGGACCGACCCCTAGTCGACCGTTTTGGGTGGATTGGATCGGTCACCCAATTGAGCCTAACCGACCACGACTGGTGGCTATATAAAAGCAAGCCCGTGAAGCCCATTTCATCATTGGCTACAGCAACCCTGATTCCTTAGCATCTAGCCTCCGTCTTCTACTGTTTCCAGCATGCCATTGAAGCTTCTTTCAGAGGAGCGCACGGTTGGGAGGCAGTGCCATCTATTGTATCAATTCTATAGTAATCAAATTTTTTATTCTCCATACTATCTAGATTTCTCTCTTGCATATGAGATCCTGTTATCCGTTGAGCACAGACGTATTATTTTCTTACATGGTATCAGAGCCTGGACTCTAGCAAGAAGATTTGGTCGTGTGTTTCTATTTGTGAGTAGATTGTGAGAGATGGCCCAGCCCGCAAGACTGCGAATCCCACCGTTCGGCGAAAGCAAAAAGTTGGACGGCTCTAACTATCCACTCTGGAAGTTCAAGATGAAGACCATCCAAAGCACATACGAGCTTTGGGACACTGCTACTAGGGTGGACGTGAGGCCGGTTGCGAGACCGGATCTAGCCAATACAGGACAACAGATAGTACCAATTGCGGATAGGATTCTCGTGTGGACAAGAAGAAATGCAGATGCACTGTGTTCTATTGTCTGCAGTGTTAGTGATTCCATCATGGCATTAATTCAACATGTCACAACAGTGGAGGAGGCATGGACGGTCTTGAAAAATCAGTATGAGACCACGAATCAGACACGGATTCAAAATCTGGAGACTCAACTCACGAACAAGAAGTTGTCTGAGTCTGAAGCGACGGAGAAGTTCATCACCAAGGTGAAGAATCTGCGCGATCAGATGATTGCGATTGGCATCACCATCACCAGCGAGAATCTAGCACGAAGGTGCACACGGATTCTCCCACCAAAGTACGACGGTCTTGTTACGGCACTGAATACGTAGAACAGAAATCCGCCCCTCAACTTTGAGGATTTTAGCGCGATGCTTCTAGAGGAGGAGATGCGTCAAAAGACGAGGACTGGAGAAGATTCGGCTTTCTGGACCAGACTAAAGAAAGGTAAGGGTAAGGACTCTAGTAACCCATCTTCTTCTGATGATAAAAAGAGAAAGAAGAAGATCAAGTGCTTCTATTGCAAAAAGGCAGGGCACAAGTAGAATGAGTGCTGAAAGAAGATTGCAGATGAGAAGAACGGAGTAAAGAAAGAGTCCAGCAACAACGTGCAAGCAGCACCAATAGAGCTGTTCATAGCAATTGAGGAGATTTTCACGGAGGCAGTTCATGTACCTACAGATGAACCTTGGATCATTGACAGTGGTGCATCGTGCCACATGACCAGTCGGAAGGATTGGTATACCTCTCTACAGCCGGTAGGGAATGACATCCTAGTAGCAGTCGGCAATGATGCAAAATGTCCAGCAAAAGGAAAAGGTACGATTGCTCTCAAGTCAGATGGAGTTGTAAAATAGTTGTCCGATGTTCTTTATGTGCCAGATATCAAGAGGAACTTGTTGTCCGTTTCTGCGATCACGGATCGGGACCTCAAAGTTCAATTCGATAAGAATGGTGCACAAATCTTGGATCTTCAAGGAAAGGTCGTTGGTAAAGGTACACGACGCAACAACATTTACGAACTCTCAGCTTTTAGTGCTTGAGCGGATGTGAAGAACACTAAGCTGTGGCATGAGTGGTTTGGTCATAGTTCTTTGAAGGAGATGCATAAAAGTGGAATGATTGCAGACCTACCAGAAATTTCAGATTTGCCCAATGTATGTGAAGCTTGCATGATGGGCAAGCAGCATCGGCAATCCTTTCCTAAAAAGGCCAGCAAGGCAAAGGCTCCTCTAGAGCTCGTTCACACGGACCTCTACGGAAAGATGGAGACAGAAGCTTTGGTTGGTTCCTACTAGTTCATGACGCTGATCGACGACTATAGTAGAAGGATATGGATATACTTCCTGAAGACTAAAGACGAGGCTTTTAGTAGGTTCAAGGAATGGCATGTAATGGTCGAGAAAGAAATGGGGAGGAAGGTGAAGAAGTTGAGATCAGACAGAGGTGGAGAGTTCACATCAATTGAATTTGAAAGTTACTGCAAAAGTCACGAAATCAAGAGGCAGAAACCCCCGCCACATACATCACAGCAAAATGGAGTAGCAGAACGCAAGATGCAGGTCATCTGCAAAATGGGCTGGAGTATGATGAAAGGGAAAGATTTGCCAAAGACTTTCTGGGCTGAAGCATGTAACACTGCAGTTTACATCCTGAATCGTAGCCACACGAAGGCTGTGAATGGGATGACTCCACTGCAAGCCTTTTCTGGTAAGAAACCTTCAGCTACACATTTCAGAGTTTTTGGATGTGACTGTTTTGTGCATGTCCCTGATGCTACCAGGACCAAATGGGAACCGAAGAGCCGGAAGTGTATTTTCTTGGGCTACAGTGAAGAGGCGAAGGGTTACCGTCTCTATAACCCTGTTACCAAGAAGGTAATTGTAAGTCGCGATGTGGTCTTCTCAGAACAGCCGCATCAATTGGAGGAGGATGCTTCCTTCCCAGACAACCAGGACCAGGATATCCATCCAGTATCGCCACCAATAGCAGACCGAACTCCCCCAACGGTGCTTGGGAGGATTTAAGACAAAGAAGATAAAGAAGAGCCTGTAGAACCGCAATGGCAACGGCCATTCTTGAAGTGGGTAAAGCAGCTTTTGGATGGCAGAGAACCTCCAGCCATTGAGGAGGAACCATCCGAACACCACTGGTCCAAGAGATTAGAGGAGCAAAGAAGGGCGCAGGAACACTTGGCAACTATGCTTTGATGACAGAAGTGATCCGTGCTGATGAACCCAAGTGTCTTGAAGAGGCACAGGGCGATGATAGGTGGATGGAGGCTATGCAGTCAGAGTATGGCTCCATAATGAAGAACAACACTTGGGACCTTGTGGATCGACCACCAAAATGCAAGGTAATCGGAACCAAGTGGGTGTACAAGACCAAGTACAAGTCCGACGGCACTTTGGATAAGTACAAAGCTCGGCTCATGGCAAAATGATTTGCACAAGTACATGGTTTTGATTATCAAGATACTTTTGCTCCCACAGCTCGACTAACCACAATTCGTAGTGTTTTGGCTTTAGCTTCCCAGGGAAGTTGGCCCGTGTTTCAGATGGATGTGAAATCTGCCTTTCTAAATGGAAATCTCAAGGAGGAGGTATACGTGGAACAACCACTAGGTTTTGAGATCCCCAGTTTAGAAGGTAAAGTCAACAAACTGAAGAAGGCACTTTACGGGCTGAAACAGGCCCCACGAGCATGGTACCAGTGAATTGATGCCTACTTTCTGCAAAACGGGTTCAGGAGGAGCCCATCTGATGTAAATTTGTATATCTTCAAAGAAGGAGGCAGGTATATGATCACGGTCCTTTATGTGGACGACCTTGTCATAACAGGGAACCATGACGAGAAGATCTCACAGATGAAGCATTTGCTAGGAAGAGAGTTTGAAATGACAGACGTCGGACTGATGCATTTCTATTTGGGGATTGAAGTTCGGTAGGAGCCGAAACAAATCTTCATTTCATAGCTGAAGTATGCTAGAGAGATACTGAAGGCATTTGGCATGGCTGAGTGCAAGACAGTTGGTACCCCTATGGAGGTTGACGCAAAGCTCTCAAACGAGGATTCATCACCACTGGTGGATGAAGCGAATTACAAAAGGCTTGTGGGTAGCTTGATTTACCTGTGCAACACACGGCCGGACATCAGTTTTGCGACTAGTGTACTAAGTAGGTTTTCCAATAAGCCTCGGGAGAACCATTGGAGGGCAGGGTTGCAGGTGCTGAAATACATCAAAGGCACACTTGATTATGGCATCACCTATACCAAGGGCAACATCTTGACCGAATTCTATGACTCGGATTGGTGGGCAGGAGACATGGATAGCAAGAGACCAGTGACAAGGTACTATTTCTCACTTGGATCTGTAGTTGTGTCATAGGTCAACAAGAAGCAACCCACAGTTGCTCTTTCTTCTACCGAGACCGAGTACAAATCTGCATGCTTTGCTTCTTGTGAGGCAGTGTGGTTGAGGAGGATTTTGGGAAACATGGGTGCAGTGCAGAACAAGCCTACGCAGTTATCATGTGACAATCAGAGTTGCATGGCGATTGCAAAGAACCCGTGTTCCACGCTCGCACAAAACACATTTGACATTCAATATCACTTTGTACGCGAGCTCATCATGGATGGAGAGGTCAACTTGGTGTACTGTCTGACTACAAAGAATGCTACAGACATCTTCACAAAGGCTCTTGGAAAAGACTTGTTGGAGAGGCATCTTCATCGACTGGCATTGGGCTGAAAAAGTAAGTTTACTTGCGGGTGGACATTGAGGGGGGGTGTTAGATATCAATGCTCCACTCTCGTGTAACTACGCGGGAACCAACTAACTCTACTTGTAAGCCCCCATATGAGGAGAAGGCATTTGAGTAGCTCGGTTATCTGATATGGTCCTGGTTTGGACACCAGATGGGGGCCATGTGTGGCCTGATGGTTGGACAGCTTCAGATAGAGTTGGCACACCGCCAACTAGGCTACATGCAAGTGCGGGAAGGCATCCCTTGACTGACCACACTGAGGGTAGATGGAGCATTTCCCGGGGCAGCCCACTCTTGAGTTGCAGAGACCGGGAGCCTCAGATGATCCCAGAAGGCTCTAGGCCGAACGGAGGCCGTAGGTAAGTTGCTCTATTTTATGCACCAGTTCTATCGTATGGTCGGTGGCCTATTTTGGGACCGACTCCCAGTCGATCGTTTTGGGCGGACTGGGTCAGTCACCCAATTTAGCCTAACCGACTATGACTAGTGGCTATATAAGAGCAAGCCCTTGAAGCCCATTTCATCACTGGCTACAGCAACCCTGATTCCTTAGCATCTAGCCTCCGTCTTCTACTGTTTCCGGCATGCCATCGAAGCTTCTTTCAGAGGAGCGCACGGTTGGGAGGCAGCGCCATCTATTGTATCAGCTCTACAGTAATCAAAATTTTGATTCTCCATACTATCTGGTTTTCTCTCTTGCATACGAGATCCTGTTATCTGTTGAGCACAGATGTTGTATTATTTTCTTACAGCCCTGGCTTCTTGCAATAATTGCATTTGTCCTTTTTTTAAATTTTTGCTTGAATTGCTTGCATTCCCCTCCTTGGGTTGATACATATGGCTGTATTTTGGCTCAAACTTTTTTTGAAATCTGCCTTTTCCACCCATGGCAAGCGCTTGCTCACCCTGATGAGAGGCTTTGGCAAAATTTGAGCATCTCTTCTCTTCCTGCAACAAAAGCCCAACTAACTCATCGAACGAGAGTGGGGCTACCCTGAGAACAATGGTCAATGAAGTGACGAATGTGCCATATGAGGGCACTATGCTATTGAGAGTAATAGAGATGAGCTTCTTGGCTTCTATTTCCTGATCAATACTCCTGAGATGATCATGTAGATCAGTGATCCTGGCAATATGATCAGTGATGGCTTGGCCTTCATGCATCTCGAGATCCTTGAGCTGATTTGTCAAGGCAATGGCTCTTGCCTCATTCTTAACATGATACATGTTTGCCAATCTTTCCCATGATGCCTTTGCATCCTTGCATGACTTGATAGTTGTCATAATGTGCCTCTTCACATTTGTGGTAATCAAAAACATCGCTTGGGCACTGCGGCAGTCAAACTTCTTCTGCTTCTCCGTCGATGCTATGGGACTAGCAGGAGGGACTGTAGCAGTCCGCTATCTACTTGTAGTCTGACCCAAAAAAGCTATGCTGGATGTAGATGAGCCTGCTGGCCTCACCTCATCCCCACTAACAATATCCCACAAGCCCTTACCAATCAAGATGTTCTTAAGCATGAATGACCACAAGGCATAGTTTGGTCCATCCAACTTGTCACCCTCGGACAAATTGCCAAAACTATCTGAAAGAGTTGACATGATGCAAAATGGGATACCCACAAGCTGCAAATGTAGCTAAAAAAGAACTGCAAGTCCCAAAAGTGCAACTGGCTACAAATGCAAAGTACAACTGGCTGCTCTGAAATGCCACTGACTGCACAATGCAATCACTGTAAAAATGGCATTAACCAATCCTTGCACTCTACTGCAATCTGAAGTGCAATCCCAAACTGAAAATGCACAACCCAAATCTAAAAGAGTGCACCACGAGTGTTCAAATGCATCCAATGGAGCTTAAAAGCATCCACAACTGTAAAGTAAATGCAAATGCACCCAACAATGCAGAGTATCTGCAAATGCACCTGAGAGTGCAAGAGTATGGGTTGCAAAAAGCACTTCTTTCATTAATTCTGGACTCATATGTCTACTTTTGGACTATTCCTTAAAATCCTTCCCAAATGAAAAGTTTACTTTATGAAAATGTCATTCAAGAATCAGAAGTTTACTTTCTACATTGTCATTTCCACATAATACATTTCAAAATATCTCTCTACAATGTTGCACTAATAATGTAAAAACTACTATTAAATCCTAAATTTGTATGTCTTATTTATAAGAACCATATTCTTAAATTAAAAAATTCGAGTTATTAGTTTAAATCCATGAAAAACCATGCTATTGAGGATTCACAAAATTTAAGAAATGTATACACAAAAGACCTGCAAGACTCTTTTTACTTTCAATGCACAAAACTATAACACTCTTGAATATTCAAGAAATTAAAAGGTTTATATAGACATGAGACATGATGGAAGCCTCTTTTGTACTCCAAAAAATAGAAATAGCTATGCTTGGAATTTCATAAGTTTTACAAGAATTATTGCTCTGGATGAGTCTTTGTACAAAGGATCTTGTGTGGCCTTTTCAATAATTTATTTTTTCCTTTATAGTGAGTTAAGTACAAATGGGCGATCCAAACATTTGCTTGTTTGAATGTCCTTTTCTATCATCACAGAAATGAGCGATCCAAACATTTGCTTGTTCAAAATATTCTTTCTGTCATCACTTGTCGATTGAGTGCCATCTTCATTCACTCTCATCTAACTACCACCACCACCTTCACTCTTTCTCGATATTTGAATGGTGTTATCATGGGCATTCTTCATTTGCGCTATCTCCTTCTACTTCCTCCTGGGCGAGCATCTTTATGAACTCTATAATGTGCGAAATAATTGGTTGCAGTAATTTTACTTTGTCTTCTACATCATACCCCATGTGCTTCTTTGTTTTCTTTGACCTTGATTTCCAAGATACTATGAATGTCTCTACGGAAAGTCTTGAAATTGCATCATGGTTTGGGACCCATTCCTTTTTTAGACAACTATTATACAATGTATTGTTATCCTGGTTCTCCTTCCTACCCCTTGGCTCATACCATACCATGTAAATGTTGTAGCTCTCCCCTAGTCATCCATGCTCATGTCAACTACTTTTGCAACCCAAAACTTCACGTTCTCATGTTCATCATCCGATGCTCGAACTGCAACAAAACAATGGACGTCTATGTCTATTTGTGGCATAAACTCTCTCTTCTTGGGTCCACAATATGGACATGAGAGCAGTGATTCAAACTCATTTTCAAAGAGACCACATGCTAGGCGCAAGTCATTACCAACAAATAAAGGCCGTTCTGCCTTAATATCATCTTCTTGCATTTTTGCAAGGTCCTTTATCAATTGGTAGGTCTTGCTAATTACAAAAGTAGTGTGTTCCTTCCAAGAGGGCTTCCAATCAAGAAATCTCCAAAGCATTTCCTCTTTGTATGTAATAAAAGCTTTTAACCCTTCTATTTCACCTTTGGATTTCTTGCTAAATTCTTTTATAGGAGCCCATGTTGAATGCATTTCTGAGCAAAATGCAAAGAAGAGTACATTCTTATTCTCTCATTCGGAATTGTCTGCTTGTACTCTCAAAGTCACTAGTAGATGACCTTTTTCTGCATGTACATTGTGAATTGCCTTCATAACGGATGTTACAACTTGATTGCTATCATGTAGATGCAAGGAATCGATCCATATGTCTGCAAAAAACTGAAACCCATGCACTAACACTCCACATAGATGTATCTTTAAAAAGTATTTTCCTTGTAGCTTAGGTGGAGTGTGTTAACAAATTGAGGTAATGTTGTTGTATTTTGATCCATACCATCTACAATAATGCACATGTACTCATTTGGGTGAGAAATAGCTTGCTCCTTCCAAAATGCATATTTTATTCTAGAATGTCGAACAAGTCCATGATGAAATTCTCTCTTTTTTTTGTAAGCTTCTTTTTGTTCTGGAGATGTTGCACTCTCAAATGCTCGCTTTAGATCATCACAGTCATTGCACTTTGACATTTTTTGCCTCTTTGGGATTTTAACGTGTCCAAATCTTTTTTTCCAAAGAGTATACAAAGTATGAAAAGATGCCGGTGCATGCCCTCTTTGCCTCTATGTTTCTCCAATAGAGTTAAATACTTCTTTTTTAGTCAAACCTATCGGAAGATGCATTTCTGATAGATGGGATTGCGGTAAAGCATTTTCATAAATGTAATCTTTCAAAATTGTTGTTGCCGTAACCGTTGAGGCTCTTGTTTTGGGCCTTCCAATGTTTCCATGAATGTTAAATTTAACTCCATACTTTGCTTTATTAGCCAAATTCCAATATGTGCCATGTGATAATCTTGTAATAATGCAATATGCATTATTGCAAACACTTTTTCCATTTATAAGAGGCCTTATCTGTTGTCCTGAACTTTGCCTTCTCTTATCATTTACAAGAAAGCAAGATAGACTTGTGAGTAGGTATTCATTTCTTCTGCTCCCTTTCCTTTGCCAGACATGTTCTCTACAGCCCTTGATGTCATGTAAGTTAATGGATCGCATACATCTACGCTTACAGCATGTAGATCGCATTCCTTTTAGCATAACATCTTCATTCATTACTCTTATTTTCTTGGGTTGCTTTTCTGAATCTGCCTAGACTTGTTGTCATTTTATGTATCTATATGTCCATTTTGGGACCTTTTGTACATCTTATTTGGATTTGTATAGTTCTCCTTGTAATATTTATTTGTCACGTTGTTTTCATGGGATGATGTATCCTTGATCTTATCACTCTGACAGTCAAATACTGAATAGCCCTTTGTTGATGTCATCCTTGGTTTTGATACATTCATCAAACCATTTGTAACATTAACTATTTCATAATCAAAGTCAAATACTGAATAGTCCTTTGTTGATCTCATCCCTACTTTTGATACAATTGTAGAATCACTTGTCACAGTGGCATTAGAGTGTCCAGAATGATCTTCAAACTCATCTATTCCTAAGAGAACATCACTCATTGATGCACTTTCTATGGATTTCATAACTCCATAGTCAGTGGCGATAGAGTGTCCAGAATGATCTTCAAACTCATCTATTCCTGAGAGAACATCACTCATTGATGCACTTTCTATGGATTTCATAACTCCATAGTCTTGAAACTCCTCTACTTCAGAGAGAACATCACTCATTATATCATCATGCATGATTTCCATAATTCCATAGTTACTTGGTTTGACTCCAAGAACTTTATCAATATCCATGAAGCCATACATGCTTGAAAGGATATCACTTTTGACATCTTTGCCCAAGTTCTCAATGTGCATGAACTCATCCACCCTGAATAAGGCATCACTTGTGAAATCTTTTTCTTTCTCGATACCAATGAACTCATCGACTCTGATAAGACATCAATGCTATAGTTGAGTGCATTGGAATCATCCATCTTTGAAGGAATACAGCTTGGTATATTGGCATATTCTTTCAATTCTTTGATGTTGTAGTATACATTATGTTTATCATTAAAAATCACATTTCGAGTCTTCCCAATCTTTAAAAATTGCATGCTCCATCTCAAATCCTTACCTACCTCATAGTAGGGACCATCCAATGAGATTGAGTTATTATCCATACCATCATCAGTAACTTTTTGAATTCTCATCTGCACAAATGTCCAGTGTTCCACTTGTTCAAATCCCAAGACTTGACCTTCTGCTACATTCTTATTTGCAAATGATAACATTTTGTAAAATATCTCCCACTCTAAAATCCAAAGATATGCACTTTGTATTCCTAATGATATGTGTTGGATAAGTCTCATCTCTGTCCCATGCAATAAATGCTTTGTTGGAAGTATTATAGGGCATAACATCTCCAAGGATTTCCATATCCCCACACTTATGCTTTACCTCAACATGTGCACTAAGTATCCTTGATACGATAACCACCACCTTATCTTTGCCAAGTCTTCTAAAGTGACAAATAGAATTTGGATCACTTTCATGGATTGTAGCAAATGCAACTACCTCTCTTTTGCAACATAGAATCACCTCCATCCCTAGAATAAATTTTATAGCCATCTCCTTTGTGAGTTTCCTTTGCAAACAACCTATAACAACCATTATAAAGAACATTAGTCTCTTCTCAATAATCTACTTTATTAATTATTTAGAAATCTAAATCCTGTTTAAAAAATTAATTGAACCCTAAACCCTAAACTCTAAACCCTAACCCCCAATCCCCAAACCCTAAATCCTAATTTAGGCCCTTGAAACCATAAACCCTAATCCCTAAACCCTAAATCTTAAACCCTAACCCCTAATTTCTAAACCCTAGATCCTAATCCTAGCCGTCAAAACCCTAAATTCTATACCCTAATCCCTAATTCCTAAACCCTAACTCCTAATTCCTACTTAAACCCTAAGCCCTAAATCCTAAACCCTAATCCCTAAACCTAAATCCTAAACCCCTAAATCCCAATCCATAAACCCTAACCCTTAATCCCTTATCCTAAAACGCTAATCCTAAAACCCTAATTCCTAAACCATGAACCCTAATACCTAAACCTAAATCCTAATCTGTAAACCAGAACCCCTAATCCCTAATCTCAAAACCCTAACCCCTAATTCCTAAACCCTCAATCCTAATCCTAGACCTCTAACCCCTAAACCCTAAATCCTAAATCCTAAACCCTAAACCCTAACCCTTAATTCCTAAACCCTCAATCTTAATCCTAGACCTCTAACCCCTAAACCTTAAACCCTAAACCCTAAATCCTACACCCTAACCTCCAAACCCTTATTCCCACACCTAACCCGTAAACCCTAACCCCTAATCCCTACATCCTAATCCCTAATCCCTCAATCTTGAACCTTTAAAGCCTAAAACCTAAACCCTAAACCCTAATCCCTAATCCCTAAACCCTAACCCCTAATCCCTAAATCGTAAATGTTAATCTTG
>NC_141597.1:10032876-10108547 GCF_047967505.1 Dipteris shenzhenensis
CGAATGAAAAAGAATGCAAGTACCTGGAAAAAGTGAAAAAAGTAAGTCTCCGCTTATCCTTTCTCTTTCACTCTTGGTTGCTTCAATGAAATGAGGACAGAGTTAGAATGAATGAATGGAAAGAAAAGTATATATAAGAAAAACTAGCCCACTCCTCTGCATAAATTTGAATTTTCAAAAAAGAGAGGGAAATTTGAATTCATTATAAATTTGAATTCAAATTTGTGTTCAACATTCTTCTCATACTTTCTTCTCGTACGTTCCTTTTGAACTCAAATTTGTGTTCAACATTCTTCTTGATACATTCTTCAACATTCTTCTTGATACTTTCTTCTCGTAAGTCCTTTTCATTCTTCTCGTAAGTCAAATCTTATTTGTCGCTCTTGCTCATGATAGCAAGTCAAATCCTCCTCTCCCCTCTCTCTCCTTCTGCTCCCTCCTCTCCTCTCCCTCTCCCTCTCCTCTCTCTCCTTCCACTCCCCTCCCTCCCTCCCTCCCTTGACCCCCCGCCCTCCCCTCCTCCCCTCCCCTCCCTTCCCCTCCCTCTGCCGCCAAAACCCCTCCCCTCCCTCTGCCGCCAAAACCCCTCCCTCCCTCGACCCCCCGCCCTCCCCTCCTCCCCTCCCCTCCCCTTCCCTCCCCTCCCCCTCGACCCCTCCCCCCCTCCCCTCCCCTCTCGCTCCCCCCTCCCCTTCTCCCTCTGCCCCCCTCTTCCCCCTCCCTCCCTCCCCTTTCCCCTCTTCTCTCCCCGTCCCACTCCCTTCCCCCTCCATCCCCCCTTCCCTAGGGCCAGCCCCCCTACCCCCTTTCCCCCCGCCCCTGTCTTCTCTCCCCGTCCCACCCCCTTCCCCCTCCATCCCCCCTTCCCTAGGGCCAGCCTCGGGGCCAGCCCCCCCTACCCCCTTTCCCCCCCTTCCCCCTCTTCTCTCCCCGTCCCACCCCCTTTCCCCCTCCATCCCCCCTTTCCCTAGGGCCAGCCCCCCCTACCCCCTTTCCCCCCCTCCCCTCCCCTCTCGCTCCCCCCTCTCCTTCTCCCTCTGCCCCCCTCTTCCCCCTCCCCCCCTCCCCTTCCCCCTCTTCTCTCCCCGTCCCACCCCCTTCCCCCTCCATCCCCCCTTCCCTAGGGCCAGCCCCCCCTACCCCCTTCCCTAGGGCCAGCCCCCCCTACCCCCTTCCCCAGCCCCCCCCTCCCCCCTTTCCCCCCGTCCCACCCCCTTCCCCCTCCAACCCCCCCTTCCCCCCTTCCCCAAGGCTAGTGGCCGCAGCCACTAGCCCCCCCTTTCCCGTCCCACCCCCTTCCCTGTCCCACCCCCTTCTGCCAGCCCCCCCTTTCCCGTCCCACCCCTTTCCCCATCCCACCCCCTTCCCCCCTTCCCTAGGGCTGGCGGCCGTGACCGCCAGCCCCCCCCACCCCCTTTCCCCCCCGCCCCTGTCCCACCCCCTTCCCCCCCTACCCCCTTTCCCCCCCGCCCCCTTCCCACCCCCTTCCCCCCCTACCCCCTTCCCGTCCCACCCCCTTCCCCCTCCACCCCCCTTTCCCCAGGCTGGCGGCTGCGGCCGCCAGCCCCCCCTCCCCCCTTCCTCCCCCGCCGTCCCACCCCCTTCCTCCCCCCTTCCGCCCTGCCCCCCTCCCCCTTCCCCCGAGCTAGTGGCCGTGGCTGCCAGCCCCCCACCTCCCCCCTTTCCTGACCCCCCTCGCACCCCCTTCCCCCTTTCTTGACCCACTCCCTGCCCCCCCTCCCCCCTTTCCCCTCCACCCCCCTCGCACCCCCTTTCCCCTCCCGCCCTTTCACCCCTGCCCCCCCCTCCACGGGCTGGTGACCGCGGTCGCCAGTGTTCCCCCCCTCTTGCACCCCCTCGCACCCCCTCCTCTCGCACCCCCTCGCACCCCCCCTCTCGCACCCCACCCCCTCCCCCTCTTCACCTCCCCCCCTTCCCTGCCCCCTCTCCCCCCCCCTCGCCCCTTTCCCTGGGCTGGCGGCCATGGCCACCAGCCCCCCAGCCCCCCCCCTCTCGCACCCCCCCCTCTCGCACCCCACCCCCTTCCCCCTCCCCCCCCTTCTCCCCCTCCCCCCCCTCTCCCCCCCCCCTCTTCCCCACCCCCCCTTCCCTTGGGCTGGCGGCTGTGGCCGCCAGCCCCTCGCACCCCCTTCACCGCCCCTCCCCGCCCCCTCTCCCCCCTCCCTCCCCCCTCCCCCCCCTCCTCGCCCCCTCTCCCCCCTCCCTCCCCCTTCCCCCGAGTTGGCGGCCGTGGCCGCCAGCCCCCCAGCCCCCCCCCTCTCAGCCCTTCCCCCCCCCTCTTCCCCACCCCCCCTTCCCCCCCCCCTTCCCCCGGCCGCCAGCCCCTCCCACCCCCTTCCTTCTCCCCCCCCTTCACCCCCACACCCCCCCTTCCCCACTCCCCCCTTCCCCCCCCTCCCCGCTGCCAGCCCCCCCCTCCCCCCTTCCCCCCAGCCAGTCCCCCTCCCCCCTCCTCCCCTTCTGCCAGCCCCCCCCCCTCCCCCATTCCCCCCCACCCCTCTTCCCCCCTCTAGGGGAGACCCAGTCCCCCCCTTCCCCCCTGCCCCCCTTCCCTCCTCCTTTCCCCCCTCTACTCTGCCCCCGCCTCTCCCTCCCTTCCTCCTCCCTTCCCTCCAGCCCCTCTATCCTCTTCTTCTCCTCCCCTCAACCTTTCTCTCTCTAGTTCCTCTCTCTTTAAATTTTAAAAAAAAATCTAGATAAAGAATTAATCAAAAAAATTTGCAAGTACCTGGAAAAAGTTTGTAAGTTTGCTCTTTCTTGCTTTCTTGCTCTTCCTTCCTTGCTCTCTTGATCGTCCTTGCTTTCTTGCTTCAATGAATGAAATGAGGGGAGAATGAATGAAGAAGGAAGACTATATATAAGAAAAATTAGGTTTTCCTCCTCTCCTATTGGCTTTCCATTCCTCCCCTCTCTCCTATTGGCTTTTCATTTATCCCCTCTCCCATTGGCTCCCATTACTCCCCCTCTCCCATTGGACCCCCATCCCTCATCCCAATCTTCCATTAGCCCTCCCCCCATCCATCCATTTCTTCTTCCTCCCCATTGCCACCACTCCCATCCCACATTTCCACCACTCTCCCATTGGCTCCCATTACTCCCCCTCTCCCATTGAACCCCCATCCCTCATCCCAATCTTCCATTAGCCCTCCCCCCATCCATCCATTTCTTCTTCCTCCCCATTGCCACCACTCCCATCCCACATTTCCACCACTCTCCCATTGGCTCCCATTACTCCCCCTCTCCCATTGGACCCCCATCCCTCATCCCAATCTTCCATTAGCCCTCCCCCCATCCATCCATTTCTTCTTCCTCCCCATTGCCACCACTCCCATCCCACATTTCCACCACATCCCATACTCCTCCCATTTCCCAAAATCCCATATTTCCCCATCTCACCCTCCTCTTTTTCATCCCCTATTAACTCCCTCACTCATTTCACTCCCTTATTATCCTACTCCCCTATTACCTTCCCCTCTCCCATTCCATTCTTCCCTCCCTACTCTCACTTCCACTTCCCATTACTCACTTGCCATTTGAAAACTATTAATATATTATTATACTATTTTTTATACTTATTATCATACACCCCTATTACTTTCCTCTCCCATTCCACTCCTCCCTCCTCACTCCCACTTCCACCTCCCATTACTCACTTGCTATACACATTTGCAAACTATTAATATATTATTATATGATTTTTTATACTATTTGCAAACTTACATGTGGGCAAAATCATAGGTGTCAAAGCGATCCTATTGTGGTCATACAACAACTGTGCTTTTATTCAAGGGCGTATTTATCCTCATCAACAAGCTTATTTACTCAAGGTATGAAGTGCATAATTTGTGCACTAGGTGTTTACTTTGTTGTATCAAAATTGTTTGCCACACATGCACACATATACACATACCGAGAATTTTCTAATATTATCGCATCTACATTTCTCGGATGGGCACAAAACTTTGTACACGCCTCAGCCTAGGTCTTATTGACTTGCATACAAAGTGGTGCACCCATCCCATAAGTACTTGTTCGGATAACACACCTCCAAACGTATTTTATGACGATTGTGCATAACACTAGGAACAAAATGGTGTATCATGTGAGATCGACTATGCAAAGCATATCCAATGGACACAAGACTTTGCACATTCCTCAACCTAGGCAGTATTGACTTGTGTGCAAAGTGGCATCCCCATCCGATAAGTACTTGTTTGAAAAATACACCTACGATCATGTTTTTTGATCGTTGTACATGACACCAAGGCCAAAAACGGTATTTAATACTCAATCTACCATGTAAAGCATATCCGATGGGCACAATACTTTGCACGTGCCTCAAAAGCGGTGGTATGGTATTCCATGCAAAGTGGAATGCCCATTCAATAAGTACTTTTTAGAATATCACACCAAGGACCACGTTTTTTATTGGTTGTTGTCCATGATATTAAGGCAAAAACGCTGATTTATGCTTAATCGACAATGTAACGCATATGCGATCATCACACTACTTTGCACACATCTCAACCTAGGTATTATTGACTTACATGCAAAGTGGCGTGCCCATCCCATAAGTACTTAGTCGAATAACACATCTAGGACCGCGTTTTTTGACGATTGTGCATGACACTAAGGCCAAAATAGTGTTTAATGCTTGTTCGACAATGCAAAGCATATCTGATGGGCACAATACTTTGCACACACCTTCAACTAGGTGGAATTGACTTACATGAAAAGTGGCATGCCCATCCCATAAGTGCTTGATCAGATAACATACCTAGCAGCATGTTTTTTAACGGATGTGCATGACACTAGAGCAAAAATAGTATATTTAATGCTCGATCGACCATGCAAAGGATATTCGATGGGCACAACACTTTTCTTACGCCTCAACCTAGGTGGTATTGAAATGTTCTCAAAGAGGCACACCCATCCGATAAGTACTTGGTCAGATAACACACCTAAGGGCGTGTTTTTTTACGGATGTCCATATCACTAGGGAAAAAATGGTGTACAATGCGTGATCGACCATGCAAAGCATATCCGATGGTGACAATACTTTGCGCACACCTCAACGTAGTTGAAACAGACTTGTGTGCAAAGTGGATCCCCCATCCGATAAGTACTTGTTTAATTAACACACTTAGGACCGTGTTTTTTCATGGTTGTGCATGACACTAAGGCAAAAACAGTGTTTTATGCTTGATCGACAATGCAAAGCATATCCGATAGGCACAATACTTTTCACACACCTTCAACTAGGTGGAATTTACTTACATGCAAAGTGGCACTCCCATCCCATAAGTGCTTGATCGGATAACATACCTCGCAGCGTGTTTTTTTACGGATGTGTATGACACTAGAGCAAAAATAGTACTTATTGCTCGATCGATCATGCAAAGGATATCCGATGGGCACAACACTTTTTGTACACCTCAACCTAGGTGGTATTGGAATGTTCTCAAAGAGGCACACCCATCCGATAAGTACTTGGTCAGATAACACACGTAAGGGAGTGTTTTTTTGTGGATGTGCATATCACTCGGGAAAAAATGATGTATAATGCGTGATCGACCATGCAAAGCATATCCGATGGTGACAATACTTTGCACGCACCTCAACATAGCTGAAACAAACTTGCGTACAAAGTGGAGCCCCCATTTGATAAGTACTTGTGTGAA
This sequence comes from Dipteris shenzhenensis, assembly GCF_047967505.1. Classification (NCBI taxonomy): domain Eukaryota; kingdom Viridiplantae; phylum Streptophyta; class Polypodiopsida; order Gleicheniales; family Dipteridaceae; genus Dipteris; species Dipteris shenzhenensis. The sequence goes on from NC_141597.1 coordinate 10,038,579, forward strand.
TAACACACCTAGGACCGTGTTTTTTCATGGTTATGCATGACACTAAGGAAAAAACGGTGTTTTATGCTTGATCGACAATGCAAAGCATATCTGATGGGCACAATAATTTGCACACACCTTCAACTAGGTGGAATCGACTTACATGAAAAGTGGCACTCCCATCCCATAAGTGCTTGATTAGATAACATACCTAGCAGTGTGTTTTTTTACGGATGTGCATGACACGAGCAAAAATAGAATTTAATGCTCGATCGACCATGCAAAGGATATCCGATGGGCACAACACTTTTTGTATGCCTCAACCTAGGTGGTATTGAAATGTTGTCAATGAGGCACACCCATCTGATAAGTACTTGGTCAGATAACACACCTAATGGCGTGTTTTTTTGTGGATGTCCATATCACTAGGGAAAAAATGGTGTATAATGCGTGTTCTCTTTCACAGATTGTCACTGAAAAGCTTGACAAGAACAATTTCCAAGCATGGAAGTTTAGAATGACTAATTTCCTTATGGGAAAAGGCTATTGGGAGTTCATTACAAGAAATGAAGAAGAACCAGTTCTTCCTAATGTTCCCGATGAACAGGAAATGCAGGCATTTAAAGGATGGCATGAGAGAGCCAGAAAAGTTATGTACTGGTTGTCTATCAATATTTCAGATTCTATGATTGTGCATATTCAGGATGCAAGTATGCCAAAGGAGGCATGGGATACTTTGGCAAAAATGTACAGCACAAATATGCAAGCCTTCAGTCAGTCCTACTTGGTGAAGAAGTCAAGATTCAAGCCATTCATGCACGCAAAGGTCATTCTAATGATTAGGCATATTGTTGTGAGTTGAGTAATAGAGTAGTGAAGGTACAATGTCTATCATTCCTAGCTAGCTTATGCATTGCAAGATCAACAATGAGCATGTTTTTTCATTGGATAAGGGGTTTAAATGCCAAACTACTTGCAAGTTCTTAAAGTACAATAGACTTTCGATTATCTTATGATTTTGAAAGCAAGTTATCTTTCATCTTTTATTAATCAAGCATGCCTATAGGCCATCCATTGTATTTGATCTAGAGTAGGGTAAAGATTTAATATTGAGATTTTTGTTTATTACTAGTAACTACTTGGAGGTTCCTCATCCTAAACACTTATCATTCTGGGCTGACTTGCTAATTATGTAGGTGTGCTTGATATGCAAAAGAAAATGTTGCTCTAATGTTTCTTTCTCTCTTATAAGCTTACATTTTGAATGACTTGCTCATCATGTATTGAACACTAGCTTCACTTTCATAAGCTAGTACATCCTATGGAAGAAAAGGACTTGCTGAATGTTGTGTTGTTAACATGCTAACATGTTTTCTTTCAATGTTTCTTTTCTATTTAGCTTTTATATCGTTACTTCTTGGATGCGTTACTTCACATATGCAAAGGTGTTTCTCACATGTTTCCTTGTCATTTTTAAGAAACTCGTTTGTTTCAGTTGTATCTCTAAGTACATGCAAGGTTCAACGTACATCTATGATGTCGATTAACTCACTACAAGGAATAGGCCCTTAATACTGACATTTTTTATACTAATTTTTTTTTACATGCGCAAACGTCGTTATAAGTGTCAGAAAAGAACAGTCGCTATAAAGCGTCACTATATAGCGACGCTAGTAAACATCACTATATAGCAACACTGGTAAACGTCGCTATATAGCGACACTAGTAAACGTCGATATATAGCGATGATTAACAGAACTAAAAAAAAGCATTAGTGGGGCTAAATAGGGCCATAGCAAGCCCTGTTTTGCCACTATTTTTTTTTTTGAAATTACAAAAAGAAGTTTTTTATTACAAAATTTCCCTTGTGAAAAGGGTGATACAAAATCGCTCAAATGAAATGATCAAGCAACAAAAGCATATACATGTCGAAGATATACAACATTGTTTGTTACAAAATTACCCTTTCAAAAAGGGTGATACAAAATCGCTCAAACGAGCCGATATACAAAATGATTTACATGGCGAAGTATATGCAAACTACTACTACTACTTATTCGAATCGTCGTTGTCGTCCTCCTTGTCCTTGTCTTGTTGGCCTGATCCTTAGTTCTCCTGAGTTGCGCTTGCTCCCTGACCCTCGTCAGGTGTAGCTGATCTTGGCCCTCATGATCGCTCGCCTCCGGTGATGGGACACTCGAGCTTTGACCCTAAGAGTGAAACCATATTAATTAAAAATTAGATTGGAACTTAAAGAATAAAACAATTTAAAAAGGGAGATTACAAGTAGGAGTGGACTTATACCATGCGAGTAGCCACCTGAGCCCAATCGACCGATGCTCCCATTGCCTCCTGCTTAATAAACCACGGCTTTATTCCTATGCGAAATGTGCATTGCATCTCTGCATCTATAGGAAGATGACCAATTGTAGCTTGCTGTGATCCAATTTATGAGAGTTAGATAAAGTGCATGTGATATGTAGTAAAACAAATAGAACAATACATTAAATGAGAAGAAGTAGACTTACCACAGTTGCCTCGAATGCCAACCATCCGCTTGCACCAAAGTGCGAAGTACCTATGGCGTCCAGCCATCTCCTCGCAGCACTCCTTTGACCCTCGAACATTTTGGGATGGTCCCTATTCTGCTTCTTGAAGAACTTCTAATCAGCTTTGTCTACCCAGTTGGGTTTAGCCATCCCCTTTGCGATGGAAGTACACAAGGTTGATCTCTGATGCTTCAAGACCAAACCCATGCGCTCTCGCATATAATTCTCATTGAACTCCTGATTTGGCGAGTTAGGGTATTTTTGTTTTAATTCATCGATGACCGCTTGCTTCTTTTGGTCATCTTGATACTGTCAATTAGTAGCAATGGCGCTCTTAAAGTGGTGGCTCATCAACTGCCTCTTGGTGGCCATCACTACTTTGCCCTTTCTATCTTTTATTATCTCTCTGATAGCTGTGATTTGATAGGAGAGGTCCTCGACTACGTAAGGAGGACTCATGGTAGTGGTAGAGTCATAGCGAGTGGAAGCTGTGCGAGTGCTTTCAGAGCGAGGAGTAGCAGTGGGAGTAGGAGAGGGCAAGGGACCTGTCTGATATTGTGTCTTGGGACCAAGTGGAGACCTATAGGGATAAGAGTGTGCTAACTCGTCTACATCTCCCGAGTCAGCACAACATAAGTGGCCCCTCCTACTCTTCCTTCCCTTATGATAGGCACGCGCAGGTGATGAACCCTCGGTCGAAGGGGCACGAGGGGACGGCTAGGCAGTAGATCCAACTGTCGGTGTAGGAGAGGAAATTGTTGAGGTCCTCTGAGATAGCAGAGAGAAGAATCTCACTGCCTCCTCATTAGACATCTATGCTACGAACTCATCGGGACTCTCGACAAAGCCATGGGCTACTAGCAAAGGAGTTCCCTGAGGGGTAGTCACAGTGCTATGTCCGGGCCAGGGGTAGTCGTCGCAAGGGTAGGCCCTTGAGGTGTCGCCTGAGAGGAATCAAAGTCCTCTGGAGCAATATCAAGATCGTGATGTCTCCTCTTGCGAGGTTGTCCGTACTCGTCGGACATGCGACGTGATCCCACGTCTAACGCGTAGATACAAACACAAAAACAAAAAACAAAAAACAAACATAAGCATAGGCATAGGCATAGGCATAGGCATAGGCATAAGCATATACATATGCTTATGATCGAAAGAGGGGGAGAAAGAAGAGGAAAAGGAAACAAAGCATATGCTTATGCTTATGCATGAGCATATAGGCATAAAAGAAAAAGAGAGAAAAAGAGATTGAAAGAGAGGAAAGAGGGGGGGAAAGAGAGAGGAAAATAGGAAAAGAGATTGAAAGAGGGAGACATATGCTCATGCATAAGCATAAGCATAAGAGAAGGAGACATATGCTCATGCTTATGCTTATGCTTATGCATGAGCATAAGAGAAGGAGACATATGCTCATGCTTATGCTTATGCATGAGCATAAGAGAAGGAGACATATGATTATGCTTATGCATAAGAGGAAGAAGAGGGAAAGGAAACAAAGCATATGCTTATGCTTATGCGTGAACATATAAGCATAAAAGAAAAAGAGAGAAAAAGGGATAGAAAGAGGGAAAAGAGGGGGGGAAAGAGAGAGGAAAGGAGGAAAAGAGGAGAAGAAGGAGAAGTAGAAGGAGACATATGTTCATGCTTATGCTTATGCTTATGCATGAGCATAAGAGAAGGAGACATATGCTCATGCTTATGCTTATGCATGAGCATAAGAGAAGGAGACATATGCTTATGCTTATGCATAAGAGGAAGAAGAGGGAAAGGAAACAAAGCACATGCTTATGCTTATGCATGAGCATATAAGCATAAAAGAAAAAGAGAGAGAGCTTAAGCATAAAAGAAAAAGAGATAGAAAGAGGGAAAAGAGGGGGGAAAGAGAGAGGAAAGGAGGAAAAGAGGAGGAGTAGGAGAAGGAGGAGACATATGCTCATGCTTATGCTTATGCATGAGCATAAGAGAAGGAGACATATGCTTATGCTTATGCATATGAGGAAGAAGAGGGAAAGGAAACAAAGCATATGCTTATGCGTATGCATGAGCATATAGGCATAAAAGAAAAAGAGATAAAGCTTAAGCATAAAAGAAAAAGAGAGAAAAAGAGATTGAAAGAGAGGAAAGAGGGGGGAAGAGAGATGAAAATAGGAAAAGAGATTGAAAGAGGGAGACATATGCTCATGCATAAGCATAAGCATAAGAGAAGGAGACATATGCTCATGCTTATGCTTATGCTTATGCATGAGCATAAGAGAAGGAGACATATGCTCATGCTTATGCTTATGCATGAGCATAAGAGAAGGAGACATATGCTTATGCTTATGCATAAGAGGAAGAAGAGGGAAAGGAAACAAGGCATATGCTTATGCTTATGCATGAGCATATAAGCATAAAAGAAAAAGAGAGAAAGCTTAAGCATAAAAGAAAAAGAGATTGAAAGAGAGGAAAGAGGAGGGAAAAGAGAGAGGAAAAGAGGGAAAGAGATTGAAAGAGGGGGGGAAAGAGAGAGGAAAAGAGGAAAAGAGAAGGAAGAGGAGAAAAGAGGGAAGAGAGGGGAAGAGAGGGTTCCTATGGCCATCACTGTAGCTAGCACTTAAGGCGCTAGCTGCAGGCCAATGCAAATAACAAAAATAACAAAAGGAAAAAAGAGGAAGCACTTTCTTACCTGGAATAGTCTCGCTCGATGTTTTGTGGACTGGCCCTACAAAAGAGAAAACATACCATTTTTCAAATAACTAGTTAGAGGAAGGAGGAGTTTAAAGAAGCAACTTCTCAAAGGGATTGGATTGAGGAGACAAGGAGAAAGAGGAGGAAGAGAAATACAAAAAAGACTAGAAGAGGTGAGTCTTCTTTCTTTCACAAAATCTCGTTTTTTGTCTTTAACCCTTGAAAATCAAGCATGAAAACTAGCACATAGCCTTAGCACTACAAGGAGAAACATGCTTCAATACTCACAAAATGAAATCTCACAAAAAATGAACCTACTTTGCTCAAAGAGACTCACCTTCTTGAAAAACTTCTTTTCACACAAGCAAAGAGGGAGAAGGGTGGAGAGGGAGCACAAGTGTTAGGAGAGGGGTGAGTAGTGGTGAGGAGTGGAGAATAGAGAGGAGGAAAGTGAGGTTGTCAGATATAGGTGGGAGGAGAGATTGCTTTTCTCAGAATAGAGATTGCTAAAGAAAGCGCCGCGTCATGAGGTTTCGAGTTTTAGCCCATAGTGTTGCGATATAGCGATGCTGGTCAGTCGCTATATAGCAACACTTATATTTAAAAGCGTCACTATATAGCGATGGGAACAGAGCTAATCGTCACTATATAGTGACAGAACAGAGCAAAGCATCGCTATATAGCAGCGCTTTAGGACACTTATTGTTTAAAGTTAAAAAACAAGCTCATAGATGCTATTTTATTACTGTTAATATATGTCCTTGAAACTTATGTTGTGATTTTATAAGTTTGCAGATGGAAGGGATGAGTGGAAGCTCGTCAGATGATGCGCCAATGCCCGAGAGTGGCTTAGGAGAGGTTGTATTGTCATTGCACTCATTACAAGCGATAAGTATGACATCAACGTCATATTATCATGCACCACTTGCAGATGTATGGGGAGGAGCCCGAACCAATACCCACTGTTGGTGTTGCACGTGTTGATGGATTATCGGTAAGTCAAAGCTAGTTAAGTTCGTGGTTAATATTGGATACCATTATGATATGAAACCTTGAGACAAGATCTTATATTTACATGAAATCTTAAAACAGGATGAGGAGGCTGACGAGGGTACGCATATACCTTCACACTTTCAGCAAGACTATAGTCTCCCGGATGATGACGAGGGTATGGTCAACATGATGGATTCTATTTGTAGGGGTACTACATCCCATGTACACGTGATGTCAGAGTCTGAGGTCAAAATGTGAGAGTTGCAGTCAACACAATTGTACGAGGGTGCTAGGATGTCTAAACTACGTGCTTGTCTCTCAATCTTGAATCTGCAAGTAAAGTATGGGTGGTCTAATACAAGTGTCTCTGCCTTAATGAGGTTAGCTCTTGCATTAATTTGACTCATTATTTGGATATTGTTTGTTTTAAAAATCATCATGTATGGATTAGTGTACTGAATCGTCATTATTCGAAGCCTATGTATGTTTGAATTGTGATAGGTTGCTCCAAAAGATGTTGCCTGGACCAAATACCATGCCTGCATCAAGAGATGAAGTGAAGAAGATGCTAACAATGGTGTATATGAATTATGATACCATCCATGCTTGCCGGAACTCTTTCGTCGTGAGCATGGAGATTTGGCTACTTGTCTGAAATGTGGAGAACAACGATATAGAGATGACTTGCAAGGTGAGTAGATACCGGTAAAGGTCTTGAGACACTTTCCCATCATTGCAAGAATACAACACATGTTCCGATGCAAATCCATAGCGGAGTTGATGACATGGCATGCATCTCATCGGTCCACTGATGACATATTGAGGATTCTCGTAGATTGTGCAACTTGAAAGCACATAGATAATTAGTGGCCAAACTTTGCCAGGGAGCCACGCAACTTACATCTTGGGCTCACCATGGACGGCATGAATCCTTTTGGGTTATGCTCGATATCTTGGCCGACATGGCCCATAGTCATGGTAAATTACAATATCCCACCATGGCTAACAATAAAAAAGGTACACCTCATGCTTGCACTAATTGTGCTAGGGAAGTACAAGGCAAAAAATATGAACGTGTATATGGATCCTTTGATAGAGGAGTTACAGATATTATGGAGAGGTATTTTGGTCAGGGGTATCTTGATGTGGACCATGCATGACTACCCAGGATATGGAGAGTGCGCAGGTACGTGGTTGTGTCTCTACATGTGTCTCTCTTTCGCACGCATGTCTTATACTAACACATTCATGCATGCATGCAAGACTTGTTACAAGTGGGTACCATGCTTATCCTATTTGTGGACCGGGTTTGAAATCGCTTGCACGATACTCCAAATATATGAGAAAAAATGTTTATGAAGGTCATGCTCGATATCTTCCGCCAGACCATCTCGCACGTGGAGGTCAGCTTGATCCACCACCATCATATTTGAAGGCAAGTGACTGGATTCAAGCTTGGAGGGTGAATGGAGAGGTACCTCCTCCTGGTATGAAGAGGCTATCGATCTTTCATGAGCTTCCTTATTGGGGTTAGTTACAAATCAATCATCTCTTGGATCCCATGCATATCTTCAAGAATGTGGGGGCTACTATTTGGGCACACTTGGTTGGTTCCAAAGACTCAAGAGGAGTGCGAGAAGACTTGCGTGCTATGAATAGGATGTCTCGTTTGTGGCCCCAAGTGCATGCCTCGGGAAAATTTGTCCTCCCAAAAGCAACATGGATCCTCTCTATGAGGGAGGAGGCATCGGTTAAGGCGGACATTGCCTCTTTTCAAACACCAATAGGGTACATGCATTGCTTGAAAGGAGCATTTTCAAAGAACAATAAGCTTAGTAGGCTCAAGTCCCATGATTGGCACCAGGTCTTACAGGTATTCTAAGCTATAGAATTAGTGTACCGATAATCGTGATGCGTTAGCGTAATTATGAGTATGTTATATTGTTGACATGACTTCTTTGTTGCTTTGGTAGTTCATCCTCCCAATGACAATAAAAGGGTGCTTACAAGAAGATGTTAGAAATGCTATATTCAAGAGCAATGGTATTGTGAGGTATGCTTACTTTGATTGCATTTTCTTCAATTTAAGCTGAATAATCTGTAGACTGATTATGAAAATATCTTACATGGGCATGTGAAATAGGTGGATATCTCAAAAAGAGATCTCTATATCAAGCATCAAGAAGGCTAGGGTGGAATCCATCGAAGTTGTATGCTTGCTTGAGAAGCACTTTCCCTCAAGCATTATGACAACTCAAGTCCACTTGCCTGTGCACATAGTTGATGAGGTGGCTATTGTAGGTACTGTTCATAGTCGGTGGATGTTTTTTCTCAAGCGGTTTATGAAAACTTTGAAGGGATTTGTAAGACAAAGAGCAAGACCAAAAGCAAGCATGGTAGAGGGATGGATTGTGCAAGAGTCATTAGTATATATCACGGAGTTTCTTGCATCCACGGATCCCGATATGCCGCAAGCTTGGCATAACAAGGATGATGATCGCATCATTGGCGAGGTTCCCCAAGGAAAAGGGATTTAAAGAAAGATGTGCAAAGAGCAAATGGAGAAATTCAATAAGTTTTGTATCCTCAATAGCAAGGAGATGAAGAAGTGGATTGATAGATATGAAGCGACCAAAGCAGAAAGAATAAATGCAAGGATGAGATTCAGAGTAATGTACAGGCGATCGCAACCATATCCACGGGATCTGGCTCTTCTCCCCACTCACATGTCACTTGATTGGCTACAACTGGCTCTACGTAAAGCCGAATGCGATGGAGAGACAATAAATGAGCCTGAGCAAGAGTTATCATCTGGATGTATGATGCATGTAAGTTTCTTACCTCTTGACGTAATTAAGTAATTATTTGTGGCAATATACACTATAAAGTAGATGCATCTTCATTGTTTTAATGATGCTCTTTTATAGTACAAAAAGTATAGTGCATTATGGTCATATGGATGACATTTTTGTGTGGAACGCATCGATTCAAAGAGAGTCATGTATGATTATGGAGTCACGGCTATCTTCACACAAGATAATCGAGCAAGTGCTTTGAATACCAATCTTCTCTCCTCATAGTTGGATTATTATGGAACCATACACGAAATCTATGAAGTTGATTTCTGACAATTTAGTATTTTCATTCTTGATGTAAATTGGTTTAGAACTATTTACAATGGTCCCCATGCGACAGTGAGAAAAGATAGTAGCGGTTTCTTTGCAATAGACTCCACCAAACATTGGAGTGATGAAAGTGATACTTTTTTTCTTCCCAAACTCTGTGAGCAAGAGCATACTAATGATTTAATTAATCAAAGCTTTTGTATTTAAAGATCCATTGATACATGTACCTAAGCATAATTTCATATATATAATTGACGACATTTGGCACCCATCTTCAATATAGGTTGTTTTTCATCCAGATCGTTTTGATCCAAGATGGTGGTACGTGATCCAAGTTGCACCACAAAGTAAGAAAATTTTTGAAGATAGAGATGTGGATATGGAGATGCCACTACCAATGCTGGATCCAATTGATCCATATGAATCTAGCGAAGAAGATGAAGATCACAATATGAGCCAAGAGGAAGATGCGCATAATGACATCGCACAGGAGGAAGATGGAGATCACGATATTGAGGAAGAAGACAATGATCATTAAGAATCACCACACTTTGTTGAAGAAGATGATCAAGTACTTTTAGGTGAATGTACGATGCTAGAGTACAATGATGATATAGGAGATCAACTCAGTATAGAGTTAGAAATAGACTTGTTTGGCGTGTTAAACTTGGCTCAAGATGAAACCATTGATGTAAATGCTCTTCATTGATTTTTTTCATCTCAAACTTGGACATGAATATATGAGCTTCAAAGGCTTGATGTACATGCTTTATTCTCTCAAAAGATCAAACATTTATGAAAAAAAAAAAAAAAACCATTTGAGAAAACTAACTTTTAAGGTCGATATGAGAAAAAAAGCTCTTTGTAAAACATCGCTACAAAAAAAGTATCTCAGTGTCGCTATATAGCGACACTTTAATTTTGATAAACGTCGCTATATAGTGACTTTAAAAATTGTCGCTATATAGCGACGTTTGCCTAAAGTCACTATATAGCGATCCTTCACGAGGCGCACTTCCAATACCAATGATTAGTACCCCGTGTGCACTAAACGTCAGTACTTAAATGTCGCAATAGGATCCGTGTGTAGTAGTGACTTAATGATGACTTATGGTATGTATTTACTTATTGGTTCACCTTATATCTTCAAGCAAGGCATACTTTTATTTTGCCCTTTATATGGTGAGGTATACTTATATGTCTTTCACGATGAACACATATGGCTGACTTATTGAGTACTCGTTTGGCCGTTGCACCTATGGATTACTTATTGCATACTCATTTGGACATGGCAAGGTTCAACATCTTTCAGGTGACAATATTTATGAACACATATGGCTAATTGCTTGAGTACTTGTTTAGATGTGGCATATGGCTAACTACTTGAGTACTTGTTTGGATGTGGCACATGGATTATTACTAAGTCCTTGTTTGGATGTGACACATATTTATCTGGCTTTAACGATGGACACATATGGATTACTTATTGAGTACTCGTTTGGACATGGCACATATGGATTACTTATTGAGTACTCATTTGAGAGTGACACATACTTATATGGCTTTCATAAACACATGTGGATTACTTATTGGTACTTGTTTGGACGTGACACATACTTATATGGCTTTCACAATGAACACATATGGATTACTTATTGAGTATGCGTTTTGACATGGCACCTATGGATTACTTATTGCATATAACTTGTTTGGATGTGGCAAGGTTCAAGGTCTTTAAGGTGACAATATTTATGAACACATATGGATTACTTCTTGAGTACTCTTTTTGACATTGCACATATGGATTATTTATTAAGTACTCGTTCGAACGTGGCACCTATGGATTACTATTGAGTACTTGTTTGGATGTGATCATGGTTCCCAGATGCCCATTTTATCGGTTACTTTTGGATGTTCTTTGTAATCTCGGATGCTTGTCTTTCCGGTTGTTCGGTACTTCCGGATGCGAAGAGGTTGTTATTTCATTCCCGCCTATGATTATGTAAGTTGTGTCTAATCCACACAAGCTTGCCTCTTGTCATACATGTGTGGCTTATGCTCATTGTATTTCTGGTTGTTCGATACTTCTGGATGTGAAGAGGTTGTTATTTCATTCCCGCCTATGATTTTGTAAGGTGCGTCTAATCCACACCAGCTTGCCTCTTGTCATACATGCATGGCTTATGCTCATTGTATTTTCGATTATCTGGTACTTTTGGATGCCTAGATGCTCGCTGTGGTTATGGATTATTGGTTCTTGATTTGCAGGATTTTTATGGGCTTTCCTATTATGTTTCTATGGCTTCCTTATAGTACGTAATCGACATTTCAGCCCTGACTTCATGGACATCTCAAATCGCCCTTGCATACTTATCTTTGGAGTGACTGACACTATTTCCTTTTGCATTCATCCTTGGTACAATAGAAAAAGACACTTGAATATTTGATGTGTTCATATACTTTGCAATGTGAAATCAGTAATTTTTGGTGGATGAATTGTGCAAAACTTGAAGACATGATTATAAGGGTTTGAGGAGGTTTGACTTGGAGACGACAAGCTCTCCTATTCAGATGAAGAGCTCAAACATCAAGCTTGAAGATCTCAAGCCCTGATTATGCATCATCATAATGTCAGATGAAGAGCTCAAACATCGAACTTGAAGATCTCAAGCCCTGATTATGCATCATCCCTATGTCAAATAAGTTGATATTTCCAGCCAGAGTTTTCCATTTTTCACACATCTTTGTGTTGTATCATGCACCAAACACAGCACCTATACTTTGCACTATACTATGGAGAAGTACTTGTATTATGCCTTTGTACTATCCACATGCAATTTGCACTGTACTATCATCCAACATTACACTGGATCATTCAAACTAGCATATGGCCATCCTTTGTATATATATTTTCACATGTATTCCCCAAGGGTTTTTCCATCCATAGCTAGAGGGCCTAGTTTGAGAGGGGGTGTTAGAGCTATATATAGCTTGCCCTAACTCACCCTAGTCCTCAATTATATATATGCCTATCATCTATGAATATAATCACTTCCTTGGGAGCAACTCTTGTGTCTGTCTCTCTCCTCTTTCTCTTTCTCTCAACACTATAGAGATCGTGGTTGGAGGAAGGGATGACCCATCACCAATCAAGACCTCCTATAGGCCTACATACATTTGGTAAGGAGATTCCAATGATGGGGCTCCACTAGCACCAGTAAGACAACCAGTGGACATGAAAACAAGAGTGGAACCACCCCATGTCGATTGTAGAATTTCCACCCTCATGCACCATGGAGCCTATGCATAGAAGGGATTGAAGGGGAAGAGGAAATAGAGTGGGAACAAAACACTCAAACCAAGGGGGGAGTTGATAAAATGAGAGAAAGAGAGAGAGAGAGAGAGAGAGAGAGAGAGAGAGAGAGAGAGAGAGAGAGAGAGAGAGAGAGAGAGAGGAGTGCACAAAAGTGATAGCTAATTGTACACTATGTCATATTCCAAAGAACGAGGAATATATACATGAACCCCTTAGGGTTAGGGTTAGGGTTTGTCCCATAAACCCTATCTAGATAGTGCAGTTTACACTATCCTCAACACCCCCTCTTAAGTTGCACTAGGTAAGTAGAGGGTGCATGTACAAGATCCTTTTGTGGATTTTGTTTTGTCCAAAATTGTATGTGCATATGTGATGTAGTGACTTCGTATTGGAAGCATGTACAACTTACTAGATCTTGTGCATAATGTGCATTTCCCTCGATTAAGTTGTAGGTCATCACTCGCCTTTGGGAACCAAACCCAAAAGATAGACCAAAAGGACAAGGAAGGACATCCAAAAAATAGGAAGTCCACATGGATCAAAGGCTGGTTGATCATGATGATGACTGTGTGAACGATTTTGTGTATGGCTATGTGCAAAACATGCCACAAGTCATCATGGACTATGCAGCTACTGTGTAGAAGAGGGATCTAGATGTGAAGCTTGTCGATGTAGCCGTGAAGCTGTGATCCGATAGGTTATGACATACAAGTGTCACTAAACCGAAAGGCCTGACAACATGATGTGTTTCTTATGTGGGATGGTGGTAATCTAATTAAATTCTTGTAAAGGTTCTTGAGCTTAATAGGCCAAAATCAAAGAAACAATGGGTGAATTATAGAAAGATTATGGATGTTGACCTAAGTGGAGATGGTAGGAAACTTACTAAAAGATGGATGGATGGACGTAGCATTGTACCAAATGCATTTTGTTTGCTGAAAAATTACCATGCTAGGGTATAAATTTAAATGTCATTGATAGCCCCATCAAATCTAGTTTTTTAACACATATTACAAGTGCAATACCTTCTTTGAAGCTGAAATGTTCAAGAAGAGAAAGAGGAAAGAAATTAACACAAAGATGTAGAGGGATTCAATATCATATAGAGTCAAGGACTTTACACCATCATATGAGAAGGCTAGAGGAAAGAAGTAGTCCACCATGTCACAGGAAAATGTAAGGCAATTAAAACCTAGTAAGCCACCCAAAATCTCAATTGAAGGACAAGCAAGTGGAACAAGCAAGGAAACCTTAACTATAGAGGGTAATTGTAAGCTAGAACTTGGTAAGGAAGAGTTACCAAGAGGAACTAATGAGTATCTATGCCTATAACCTTGTAGACTCTAGAGTAGCTTATTAGTCATGACCCTAGTAGTCAAGGGCCCGATATTGAAGAGCTTGGTACACAAGAACGTGGAAGCTAAGAGCTTTGTAATCATAGGCTTTGGGCTCTCATTAATGTGTGCACCAAGTAATTTGAAGAGTAAGAGATGTGTGTGTGTGTGTGCGCATGCTTGCACATGCATGCATGTGCAGGAACGATAATTTTTCAAGTGAAGGAAATAAAGGCTTCCAACTATGTGAAAATATGGCAAAAATGGATTGGAAGAAAACATAGTTTCACATAGAAATATGCAAAGTATTATAGCAATGCCTATTTTATACACAAATCTTTACTATAATCTTTGGTAATGGTGAGTAACATAATGGGATGGATTTTGAACACTACAAGGCACAAGCCCTTTTCTGATAGAAATACCGACCTTTTTTACACTAAAAAGTTTTTTTGTAACGGGTGCAAAGGTCGGTATTTACGTCGCTATTAGCATCCGAGAAGAATGGTTGCTATATAAGGGTTGCTATATAGCGACAGTAATAAACATAGCTATATAGAGACACTGGTAAATGTTGCTATATAGGACACTGGGTAAACGTCACTATATAGCGACGATTAATAGAAGCTTTAAAAAAACATTAGTGGGGCAAAAGAGGGCCATAGTAAGCCCTATTTTTCCCCACTAATGTTTTTTTGGTAGTAATTACAATAGAATGTTGTTTGTTACAAAATTTCCCTTGTGAAAAGGGTGATACAAAATCGCTCAAACGAGCCGAGTGACATAAGCATATACATGTTGAAGATATACAACATTGTTTGTTACAAAATTATCCTTTCAAAAAGGTTGATACCAAATCGCTCAAATGAGCCGATATATAAAAGCATATACATGCAGAAGTATATACAAACTACTACTGCTGCTACTGCTCATCCGAATCATCATCGTCCTCATCCTCATCATGGTTGCATTGGCCTGTTCCCTAGCCCTCATGAGCTATGCCTGATCCCTGAGCCTCGTCGAATCCGTGTAAGACAAATCCCTCATCATCACCACTCACCTCCACTGATGGGACTTTCGAGCTTGCACTCCAAGAGTGAAACCATATTAATTGGAAATACAATTGGAACTTAAAGAATAAAACAATTTAAAAAGTGAGGTTACAAGTAGGAGTAGACTTATACCATGCGAGCAACCACCTCAGCCCAATTGATCGTCGCTCCCATGGCCTTCGTCTCAATAAACCATGGCTTTGTTCCTATGTGGAATGCGCATCTTGCCTCTTTGTCTCTGGGAAGGTGACCAATTGCAGAGCTGAGCATAAGCATAGGCAAATGCATAGGCTTATAAAAGAGAGGAAATAAGAGAGGGGAAAAGAAGAGCAGGAAGAGGAAGGAAGAGGGGAAAAGAGAAGGAAAAAAGAGAGGGGAAAAGCATATGAGCATATGCTCATGCATAAGATAAGCATAGGCAAATGCATATGCTTATGAAAAGAAGAGAAAAGAGGATGAAAGAGAGGAAATAAGAGAGCCTAGGAAAAGAAGAGAAGGAAGAGGAAGGAAGACGGGAAAAGAGAATGAAAAAAGAGAGGGGAAAAGAGAATAAGCATAAAAGAAGGAAAAAGAAGAGGGAAAAATAAGAAAAGAGAGGAGAAAAGAAGAAAAGAGGGGAAAAAAGAGAAAAAGAGAGAAAGCATATGCTTATGCATGAGCATATGAGCATATGCTCATGCATAAGCATATGCAAATGCATATGCTTATGAAAAGAAGAGAAAAGAGGATGAAAGAGAGGAAATAGGAGAGGGAAAAAGAAGAGAAAGAAGAGAAAGGAAGAGGGGAAAAGAGAAGGAAAAAAGAGAGGGGAAAATCATATGAGTATATGAGCATATGCTCATGCATAAGCATAAGCATATGAGCATAAGCATAGGCGAACACATATGCTTATGAAAGGAATAGAAAAGAGGATGAAAGAGAGGAAATAAGAGAAGGGAAAAGAAAAGGAAGGAAGTGGGGAAAAAATAATGAAAAAAGAGAGGGAAAAAGAAGAGGGGAAAAGATCATAAGCATACGAGAAGGAAAAAGAAGAGGGGAAAATAAGAAAAGCGAGGAGAAAAGAAGAAAAGAGGGGACAAAAGAGAAAAAGAGAGAAAGCATATGCTTATGCTTATGCATGAGTATATGAGAATATGCTCATGCATAAGCATAAGCTTATGAGAGAGATACATAGACAAATGAATATGCTTATGAAAAGAAGAGAAAAGAGGATGAAAGAGAGAAAACAAGAGAGTAGAAAAGAAGAGAAAGAAAGAGGGGAAAAGAGAAGGAAAAAAGAGGGGAAAAGAAGAGAACAGAGGAAAAAACAAAAAAAGAGAGAAAGCATATGCTTATGCTTATGCATGAGCATATGAGCATATGCTCATGCATAAGCATAAGAATAGGAAAATGCATATGCTTATGAAAAGAGGAGAAAAGATGATGAAAGAGAGGAAATAAGATAGGGGAAAAGATGATGAAAGAGAGGAAAGAGAGGAAATAAGATAGGGGAAAAGAAGAGAAGGAAGAGGAAGGAAGAAGGGAAAAGAGAAGGAAAAAAGAGAAGGGAAAAGCATATGAGCATATGCTCATGCATAAGCATAAGCATATGAGCATAAGCATAGGCAAATGCATATGCTTATGAAAAGAAGAGACAAGAGGATGAAAGAGAGGAAATAAGAGAGGGGAAAAGAAGAGAAGGAAGAGGAAGGAAGAGGGGAAAGGAGAAAGAAAAAAGAGAGGAGAAAAGAAGAAAAGAGAGGAAGAAGAGGAAATAAGAGAGGGAGGGAAAGAGGGGGGAAAGAGGGAGGAAAAGAGGAAAAGAAGAGGGAATAAGAGAAGAGAGGGGAAGAAAGGGTTCCTATGCCCATCACTACAGCTAGCGCTTAAAGCAGTAGCTACAAGCCAATGCAAATAACGAAAATAAAAAAAGAAAAATAGAGGAAGCACTTTCTTACCTAGAAAAGTCCTGCTCGGTGTTTCGTGGACTGGCCCTACAAAAGAGAGGAAACATACCATTTTTTAGATAACTGGTTAGAGGAAGGAGGAGATTGGAGAAGCAACTTTCCAAAGGGATTAGATTGAGGGGACAAGCATAAGCCTACAAACAAGGAGAAAGCACGAAAGGAAGGGAAAGAGGAGGAAGAGAAATACCAAAAAGAGAAGAGGTGAGTCTTCTTTCTTTCACCAAATCTCATTTTTTGTCCTTAATCTCTAAAAATCAAGTGTGAAAATTAGCACATAGGCTTAGAAATGCAAGGAGAAACATGCTTCAACACTCACAAAACGAAATCTCACAAAAAATGAACCTACATTGCTTAAAGAGACACACCTTCTTGAAAAACTTCATTTCACACAAGCAGAGAGGGAGAAGGGTGAAGAGGGAGCACAAGTGTTGCGAGAGGGGCTTAGTAGGGGTGAGGAGTGTGGGGAATAGAGGAGGAAAGCGAGGTCATCGAATATAACGTGGGAGGAGAGGATTTTGCTTTTCTTGTAATAGAGTTGTGAAAGACAGCATTGCGCGGGGTTTTGGGTTTTAGTCCCCGAGCGTCACTATATAGCGACACTTATACCCTCAAAGTGTCGCTATATACTTATACCCTAAAAGCATCGCTATATAGCAACGGTTCAGGGCACTTGATCTAAGAAGAGAGGGAAGGAGCTCATGGGTGGCTATTTTTTGGATCTTAATGGATTTCCTTGCATTTTGTGTTGTGATTTTGGAGTTGTGTAGATGGAAGGGATGAGTGGAAGCTTGCCACATGATGCGCCAAGGCTCAGGAGCGTAGAGTGCTTATGGAGAGGTTGTATTGTCATTGCACTCATTGCAAGCGAGAAGTATGACATCAATGCCGTATATTCATGCACCACTTGAGGATGTATGGGGAGGATCCAAAACCAATACCCACCATTGGTGGTGCATGTGGTGATGGATCATCATAAAGTCAATGCTATTTGAGTTCAAGATTAATATTGCATGCATACATGACATGAAATCTTGAGACAAGTTCTTATATTTATAGGAAACCTTAAGACAGGATGAGGAGGGTGGTGAGGATGTGCATATACCTTCACACTTTGAGGAATATAGTCTCCCGGATGTGCCAGAAGATGATGAGGGTATGGTAGACATGATGGATTCTATTTTTAGGGGCAATACACACGTGATGTCTGACTCTGAGGCCATGTACATGGCACCTTTGATAGAGGAGTTACACATCTTATGGACAAGAGTGCAGGTCTTTGATATTTCCAAAGTTTGAGACATACCAATGACATTTTTACGTGGAACACATCGATTGAAAGAGAGTCACATATGATTGTGGAGTCATGGCTAACTTCACACACAAGATAGCCGAGCAAGTGCTTCAGATACCAATCTTCTCTCCTTATAGTTGGATTATTGTGGGACCATACACAAAATATATGAAATTGATTTCAGATGATTTAGTATTTTCATTCTTGATGTAAAATGGTTTAGAACTATTTATGACAATCTTTGTTCTTCCCGAGCATTGTGAGCAGGTGCATGAGCAGGTGCATACTAATGATTTAATAATTGAATCTTTCATTTTTTAATATCAATTCGTACATGTACTTAAGCATAATTTCATATAATTGATGGCATTTGGCACCCTTCTTCAATATAGAACACACTATTCAAAATTTTTGGACTTGTGTAAAGTCTAATTTGAGAAATGGACTAAAAAATAGTCCAAAAATTTTACATATACTAGTAATGTTGTTTTTTGAACTAGATTTGACAACTCAAAACAAAAGATTTGGTGATTAAGTACTAAGAACATCAATGCATAACGAAATCTCTTACAAAGGTTGTCTACATAACATCTTCATAACTTCTTATGAATTGAGCTACTATCACCTAAGAACATCAATAGATGGCTAATTCTCTTAGAAAGGTGGTGTAAATAAACACCTTTATGTATAAGTGGTGTGCACACACCTTTCTAACCATTTCTTTTAGAATGGTGGTGTACATAAACCCCTTGGACAGGTAGCATACATAAATCCTTTTATGTTAAGTGGTGTACATATGTTGGAGGTGCAAATCTCTCATGGACAAAGGGGATAAGAAGAAGGAGAAAGGGTTGAATTATCCCACATACAAAGGTGTGTGGAAGATGAAGGGACATAAATAGTCCAAGTTACCCCTCCTATCTTCAATTCCCCCAAGCTTGCCTTTTGTGGAGGTTGGAGGGCTGGCTAGGCAAGGGTGCCTTATGGCAGGGGTGGGGACTTGCCATACACACATGCCAAAGCCTCCGTAGTGGCCATGAAGGTTGTGCACTTCCGTGAGGTGCTAGCGGTCTTGGCGGGGGGCACGCTAGGCACATGCTCTTGGATTCTAACATGGTATCAGAGCCTGGGTCTGATCCCCGGCCACCTCTCTCCATGATCGATTGGAGGGGGGTGTTGGAGGTGCAAATCTCTCATGGACAAAGGGGATAAGAAGAAGGAGAAAGGGTTGAATTATCCCACATACAAAGGTGTGTGGAAGATGAAGGGACATAAATAGTCCAAGTTACCCCTCCTATCTTCAATTCCCCCAAGCTTGCCTTTTGTGGAGGTTGGAGGGCTGGCTAGGCAAGGGTGCCTTATGGCAGGGGTGGGGACCTGCCATACACACATGCCAGAGCCTCCGTAGTGGCCATGAAGGTTGTGCACTTCCGTGAGGTGCTAGCGGTCTTGGCGGGGGGCACGCTAGGCACGTGCTCTTGGATTCTAACAACATATACACCTCACTTGGTATTAAAAAACACCCTTAATTATAAAGATACATTGACATAAAGTTTAAAATACACCATTAAGTATAAAATGGACCTCATAAACAATCTTTATACACAATAATGAGAGTAAAGAAATAAAAAAAATAGTTAACTTTTTATTAGATATTTGCTTTATAGAAGTTCAAAACTTGCAAAGTTCAAAACTTGTGATTATTTTTTTGCCAAAAAAAAAAAACTTGTGATTACAAAGCCATCAGCCATCATGTTCCCCAGTACCAATGTCCTCAATGCCAGGCCCTTGACTACTAGGGTCCAGACTAATAGGCTGCCTTGGGGGGGTCACCCATCATATGTAACCCTATCACGTGAGTTCAACATAATGATATTTTTTATTTCTAAAATTTACAGAAATAAATATACATAAGGGACTATTTTAAATAGTTTTGGAAAAAATTTATAGATTTGTATAGAAAAGGGGTACATTTTATTACTGAAAATTTTACATATAAGGGATTTTAAATATAGGCCTTGAACGCACGTGATATAGAGGGTTTATGCATAGTGACCCCATGAGTAGGCTGCTCTAAGACAGTACCAATGTCCTCAATGTGCCCTTGACTACCAAGGTTCTGACTAATATGCTGCTCTAAGAGTGGAGTCTCAGTAGCAAGGTCCTCAGTAGTTTGCTCTTTAGTTCCAAGCACCTGACTAGTAGGTTGCTCTAGAGTCTCATGACCAAGTTCTTGGTGAGTAGGGTCATGGCTACTAGGTTCTTGACTAGTAGGCTACTCTAGAGTCTGTAAGGTCAATTGCTCTACCTTGGGTAGTGGATTGCAAGGACTTTTTTTGATGTTTATATATTCTATCTCAACAACCTTTGGCATTTTAGTTCTTAGATCCTTTGTTGGTGTGGCATTTGCATTTATTGAAGCCATCCACTTTCTAGCCCTTGTCTTATCAAGGAGTTGACCTAGGCTAAGTGCTTTCTTCTTATCCACATCAATTGACTTGCCAGCTAACTCATCATCAAATTTCAATAAAAACAATAGTGCCAAGAGAGTAGCCTCACTTTGAATCATTCGAGTGACCACTTCATCCAAGTTGCTATGCTTGCTCTTCTTTCTAAAGAAGTAATCACTGCTTAGGATCTTCTTACATACTTCTTTTGTTATTGCATTTGGAACAAACCTTAATGCTCTCCACCAAACAATAGACATCGGTTTCATTATTTCTTTCCTCTGAGTTGCAGTGTGCTCTGGTGCCTCAAACGATATCTTTCTTGTTTCATATGCTTGGCAAACATCCACCATGCTCTGAAACAATGAGTCCTCATGGAAGACAATGCAAGTAACATCCCTATATCTTGCAATGGCGGTGTTCAGATCCTTTGCCTCAACCTTATTACTTGGTACACCTTGTGTATTGCTTACAACACCTTTCAAGCATCTATAGAATCGAGTCCTCTTTGCCATGTACTTAGATGTAGGTCTCTTGCCCTTCACTATTTGTGGCTTTCCACTCATAACTCCCTTGCCTTTATCATGATCTCAAGAAGAGAAGAGTTTTTCCTAAACCTAAATGGAGCAGAATTCAACCTTTCTGATTCTAGAATGTACTTCGAGTCATCGTTAAATATGCATACATGACAAATGACCCGTTGAAGCTTTTCCATCCACTCAATCTATGGCAAGTTTCCTTTTCTTCCCTCATCAAGGGCGATCCTACAAGCTTCACAAAAGTGTTGCCCATCAATGGGCTCAAACCTACATCTTTCTAAGAATCTATTCTTTGCCAGCATGTATCTCTTCTCGATGTCAGTCTCATATCGGCTTTGGTACAATGCCTCTCCATGAACAAAGTCACTCCTAAAGTTCTCAAAAGCATCAAGAAAGTCCATGCACTTTTGAAATGTGACATCAGGCAATGTAGGATCACCTTTTTGAAGTATCTTGAATGCCATAGGATGAAGAGTGATATTAGTGGCAACTGGAGTTCTTGTTTTCCTCGTATCTTCATATAACTTGTGTGCAAATGTCTTATCTATCTTTCTTTGACAAGAAGCTCGATTAATAAGCATTGTGGCCACACTGAATTGTGAAAATCCCCAAATGTACCCCTTATCCTTTGGAGGATGTAAGTGTACCACACTTATAGAAAAGTATGTGAGACTTGTATCTTCTTCTTGTGGATCCTCCTGATCATCACTATCCAATTTTTCACCTAGTTTTAAATAACCTGCACTTGAATGATTTGCATGTGGGGTAGGAGTTATTTTGGCTCTCTTTCTAGGAATAGATGTGGAACTTGAATCCGCTCCACGATCACTCCTTCTTGTTCCTATAGTTGCAACAGTCGATGTTGTAGGTACAGTTGGAGATAAACACTTATTTCATTAATTTTGGACTTGTCAATGTACAAATTCATTTTTACATATACTTTTGGACTAGTTTTCGGATAAAATTTAAGAAAAACCCAATCTTCAAAGCACATATAAAAACATAAAAATAAGCATTTTTAAATAAGATGAAACTCAAATTATAAAACTTAACGCAACCTAGATAAGTTACAAGAAAAAATAAGATTCAGCAGTTGTAAACTCTCTTAATATTTAATGGTATTAATAGACACCTTCAAAAGTTACAAACTCTCTTGATATTTAATGGTGTTAATGGACACCTTCAAAAGTTACAGTATTAAGGAAACTCTCACCATATTTATAAAGATGTTAACAAACACCAAAAGTTACAATAAGCCTGAGATAAGTTACACAAAAAAATAAGATTCATCAATTTACATAAACTCTCTTAATATTTAGAATAGTGTTTAGGAAGCACTTTCAAAAGTTACAAGTGGAAGTAGCAAACTCTTACAATTTTTATAAAGGTGTTTAAAAACACCAAAAGTTACAATAAGCCTCTCACTGGAAGGCAAATCTATTTTCTCTCTCTATCCTAAATTCAACCCATTCAAGAGCTGAGCTCATCTCATCCTCATCGATGTAGTTAAAATTATAAAAGAGAAGTAAGGATTGATGAATTTTCTCCTTTGTAACACTTTGTTTATTCTGAATGGCTTCTGCTTCCTGGGGTGAAGATCTTCCATAACGAGCCACATGCGAAGATATCTCACTTTGAAAGTCTGTCAGCTCTCTCCTATATGACTTCAATTTATCTATTTCACTAGTAGCCATACTCAATTTTCTTTTCTCCTGCTTCTCGAAGTTCTTCGGACAAGCAAAGTCACCATTCTCATACTGGGTTAACGGAGTTGGATTTCACTTTCTCTCCTCTCTCTTTCCTTGGTTCTCGGCAATCCATAGTTTGGTGCTACCAATGGCTTCCTCGACAAAATCAATTACTTCAAAAAGATCCATGGAAATGAGAGGAGGAAGGTAACGAGAGCGAGGAAGGTAACTAGAGGAGGTAAGGCAAGATGGAAGGAGTATGCTTGAGGAGAGGAGGTAAGGCTGCGAGCAACCAAGATGGAAGGAGTAAGTTTGAGGACAGGAATAAGGTAAGAAGAGTAAAGTGGAAGAAGTATTTGCTGTAGGCGAGATATAGAAGACTAATGACTACTAAGGGGTTTATAGAAGTGCAGACTCATAATGTGAGATGAAAGGAGTAAGCTTGAGGAGAGGAGTAAGGTAAGAAGAGCAAAGTGGAAGAAGTGTTTACTACAGACTCATAATGTGAGATGAAAGATTTAGAATAAAGAATTGGTAGAGGCTGAGATGACTAGATTATTATCTGAAGTAATAGATGCAAGACTGTAATGCGAGACATGTGAGACATGTAAGACAGTGAGTACATTGAAATCTATAAAATAAAATGATGGGATGTAAGACCATAATGCGAGACATGTGAGACATGTAAGACAGTGATCAGTACATTGAAATCTATAAAATAAAATGATGGGACACAAGAATGATATAATTATTAGAATCTCATCATGAGATATTTTTTTAATATAATAAGTTAGACTAGCTGATGCAAGACCATAATGCGAGACATGTGAGATGATAGATTTTGAGTACATTGAATTCTATAAAATAAAATGATGGAACAAAAGAATGATATAATTATTAGATTCTCATCATAAGATATTTATTGTATATAATAAATTAGACTTTAAAAAAAGTAAAACCGATTTAATAAATTTAGAGAGGTGAGTTGTCCATTGAGTGTAGTAAAAATAAAAGATCGTAAATGTGAGAGACACATGAGATGATAGATTTTGAATCGGTTTAAATCTATGAAATAAAGTGATTGAAGACGAGAATAATATAATTAGACTCCCTTCTTTCATCCATCCTAGTCCTTCTACAAGCACATTCTTCATTTATCACTCTTAATTTATCATCTCTCCACCCACCATGGATGTCCTTGGCATCGTCGAAGATGTGGAGTTTGGAATTGATAGTCTTAAACAATGGGTTGCTAACCAAGGAGCAAGGAGAGATGCAAGAATTCGACAAGGCTCTCCACTGACACGGATGGAGAGAGAGGAATTCAATGCATAGAGGTAGACAGAGAGGGAGGAGACTCAGAAGATAGCAGAGAGCAAAAGACTTATACAATGTATTATAAAAGCACAACAAGATCTCTTGGACTTCTTAAGCAACCTACGTTATCGAAGCACTCGGTATGGTCGATTTGATCGGGATGCTGAAAGAACAATAAAGGCCTCCCAAAGAGATTATAAAGAAACAATCTGTGACTGTTTGAATTTCTTCCTTCATTGTAATTATGTTGACGATACGAAAGTGGAGTCCATGGAAGACTGGATTTCATGAGAAGATAAGAGATACTAATGATGAGATCTTCTAGTGTGATCTTGGCCTATGTGGCCTATCCATCATGATTGCTTGAATTTCTTCCTTCATTGTAATTATGTTGAGGATATGGACGTGGAGTCTATGGAAGATTGGATTGTTGAGAAGATAAGAGATACTAATTATGAGATCTTCTAGTGTGATCTTGGCTTCTATGGCTTGTAATAGTTTTGTATTCTTTGCAACAAGTCTAGTAGGGCTAAGCAGATCATATTAGAATTGCTAATACAATTTATTTTTTTAGAATTGCTAATACAATAATAATACAAATTTAATAAATATCATAAGTAAATATCCTAATGTATTGTAACATTTATCATAAGTTTAGAAAACACTATCATTAGTCAACACAAACAAGATAAAAATATTCAAGGACTTATGTTTCTTTCTACATGCTTTACAACTGAATAGAGTCTGATGAGTCCTCTTGAGGCTGTGATGCTCTAAGAGTACATTGAGACTCTACTTCTTGTGTGGATGGTGTACATTGAGATTCTACTTTTGGTGCAATCAGGATAGACTCAATCTCTTCCTCCTTTGCAAGATGTGATGTTGTAGATGCACATTGAGTCTCTTCTTCTTATGTAGGAAGAATGCATTGAGTCTCTAATTCAAGTGGAGACTGTAATGCTTTTACTTAAGGCTGTGATGCAGAAGGAGACTGAATTGTCTTGTTTTTCTTTGGCTCCCTCAGGTTCTTCATTGAGTCCATCATGTTATGGCAGTTAGTGTCTTGATGCTCCCTGATTTTCATAATCGTAGATACTAACTTGTTTGCAGACCTGTCCATCATGACATATGACAAAGTGAATTTGTGTAGTAAATAGTAAGATGCATGTTCATAATGATATGATAAAAGAACACTTACTCGAACACCCTGTGAAAGCCTGTAAATGAATTGACAAACCAAAAATTGTTGTCATCAAGATCCCATACTATCACGCTCCAATGTGAGCTACATCACCAATAAAGAGCGATGAGATTTATCATAATATTAAGTATTAATTGACACAATATTACAAATAAAGTAGTAAAAGAAAGATTGAGACGATACTTACTTCTCATAATATGGCATAAAGACGACTAGCATGCCATCCAAGTCTAAAGGTTGTAGCATTGAACAAACATCATCTACCATCTTCTTGGTATCACTAAGTACAACTGAAAGGAGAGAATCAAGCATACACACACAATTCTGTACTAATCTAGGAAAGTGAGATATAACCGTACTGATATAACCGTACTGTAGCAATAAATAAACAAATGTTAGAAGCGGATTGAGTCAAATGATTAAAGTATCAAGCCAAGAGATGTTCATATCAAACCTGAGGATGTCCATCATGACTTTGCCATTAGCCTCTTCAAAGGGTTGGAGAGGATTGTAACTTCCTCGCTACCATAATCTCAAAAGAGCTCCCCATTTCATCCAATACAGCGGTTACATTAGGACAACTTATGGGCGTAGCAACCAATGTTTCCTCTGGATGCTCCACCACATTAACAATAAATGCCTTAATGATAGATGACATAAATGCATATAGATGCAAGTCTGTATATGTCGACAATGAGGTTTCACCGCCACTCAAATTAAAAATTTGAGCAAGGAGCAAAAAGCAGTTATATCCAACTCTCCACCCACAACTGTGGTCATCATTCTGCTTTGTTGCGGGGTGTGTTACATACTCTATTTGATCTTCTAAGTCACCTTCCATTTGCATAAGTGCATCTATAGCACCTACCAACTTTCGAGCTGATATACACATCAAATTAGATAACATAAATGAATGTGTGCATTGCATAGGATGCGTCTCATTGACATAATTGTGACACAAGTAGGTTATACTTAATTTGACACATGGCCATGGATAGATGCTATTGAATTGACAAAGAAACATTGCTTGGCTAAGATGTCCACAGTCACTAAGCTCCAATGCGAGTTGCATTATCAATTAAGAATAATTATTATTTGATATAACCCTCCACAATGTAAGAGATAAGCTAAGTAGGGATTGATGCTCACTCCTCGTGATATGCAGTAAAGATAACTCACGCCACAATCAAATCAACAGGTTGTAACCACTTAAAAACATCATCTATGGTCTTCTGCTTATTGTTAAGTACATTAGAAACAATAGGATCGACCATATATGCACATCTCTCTATATATAGGGGAAGTTGTTCTAAAACCATACTACAATAAAAAGAAAAGAATATTAGTTCATTTGATCCAATGGAAATACAAAAGCATAAATTCAAGAAAAAGTTTGTGTCAAACCTGAGGATGGCTATTGTGACCTTGTCATTAACCTCTTTCTTGAAGTTTAAAAGGATTGAAATGTCCTCTTCATCGAATAGAAAAGTAAGAGGTTGCTCTTGAACTTGAAACCTAACTTGAAATGGCTTCTCCATTTGCTACAAGGTATGATTATTTTCTAGAGTCATTCGATGGATAGCCAGAGCAGCTTTGCTTTCTTGAGATGAGCTTCCTATATTCTCTACTCTAGCTATGTCCTCCTCATCCTCCTCCTTTTCCTCCTTCTATAAAAGGATAAAATAATTATAAGATTCAAAATGTTAAATTAATTATAATTTTAAAAAGGCTTTTAAATGAATTTAAAGAAAATTAAAGATAAGTTTTCATACCTCTAGATATCTTCGTGGTCTTTTTATGTAACCTTCTGAGGCAAGGTCACTATCGCTGGTGTCCTCACTATCATATCCAGAGCTTTCAGCATTAGCATCATCTTTCTTACTCTCATCATACATGGCCATCTCTATGTCAGCATCCTCTTAATGTGAGATCGAACCTTTCTTATCATATTTTATTGTGAGAGAAGCCATGGTATCAAGGTATTCCAAGCAAGTAGGGCTCTCAATAATATTTACATGGTGTCCTTTTCTGATAAGAGCTTCAAGCAAATGTCCCATTTGACACAGTGTGACTTCCCATCTGGAAGGCAGCGAAAATTCCATCATAATAATTAAAAGATCAGCACTTTTTGTTGGCCTTTCATATTGATTTGCGTTGCGATGGAGGGGACTTGGAGCTTCATGCTCTTCCAATAGTAGTTGCAATCTCTTTGTATTCCCTCTTATGTGTTCTATAAGGAGTGATCATTGTAAGGGCTCTTCATGCACAAGAAAAAGGTTTGAAGACACTGTATCTTGAGACTGCATTCTCTCTTGTCCTCTTTCTTGAGTATATACCATTGTAAATCTTAAGCTCATTGCCATATTGTTTTTCTAGGGTAGCAGACATTTTTTCCTTGTCATCTTTATCAGCAAATATGGCTATATTACGTAGTCCCACTCTACCAATGGTGGTGTGTAATATTCGGTCAAGGAGTTGATGAATGCCATCCGCTAATATTTCATAGACAAATTAGAAAAGTTGAGGCCTCTCCCAAGTAGTGTCATCGGACAAAAAATCATTAATGAAACCCCCTTGCACTCAACACTCTTTCTAGACTCTGAAATGAATTCATGTATGAAAAAAAAGCCCTTGTTCAAAGTTTTTGCTTTTCTAAGAGTGTGCTTATTGATGACTTTATGTGCATATGCATACACATTTTCCGGAATGTCACTTGCCATAGAAGCAGTAATTTCAGATCCATCATCTTCTACCTTCACCCATTTATGCACCCAAGCCTTTTGTTTAGCCGATGGTAAAGCTGATGCTATCTGCCTCACAATGCTATGATCAATTTTACACTGGCTAATTGGAATATTTTTTTTTACCAGCAAATATTCAGTTGCACTCTTTACTGCATCACGCTTGACCTGTTGGATGATGCAATCTTCCATGCAATGATCTTTATCCTTTTTGCCAAAAAACCATTCTTTGGGCATTAATTTCTCTGCAGCAAGACTTGCGTATTTGTCTGGCAAGCTTCCTAGAGGCCTCCACATCTGAGCCCTCATCTCTTTTTTCTCAATCTTCTTTGCCTTGTCTTTAATCAATGATGGAGCCTCATATGTGACATCTCCCTTCTCACATGCAAGACACACATCTTTGATATGATGAAAAACTTCATCACTATGGAAAAGTATGCTTGTGTAGTCTTGATACCTATCCCTTACTGTCTTAAAGCTTGTAATCACCTCTATTATTTCCTGCTTACCCCTTGGTACAATGGCACTCAAGCATGTGTAGAAGTCAACAAGATTATCTGCTTCCACTTTAGTTGTAGTTCTTTTGAGAGTGGTCATAGGAGAATGAAAAGTTCTCCATACGGTCCTAGCTTTGAGCAACATCTTTGAAGTGGAGATGATCTTTCGTAGTGCATGAATGTCATGATTAAATCTTTCTGACTCAATCAAATATTTTTTCTCATTCTTGAAAATACAAATTCATGCAAAATAGTAGTGAAATTGAGGCACACTTGCAAAGGTTTGATAAGTAATTTCTCCTTTGTTGTATGCCTCTCTAGAACGCTCATTACAAGCATAGGCATAGTGCTGACCATCTATTTCCTCAAATGTGCAATAAGCTAGGAAATTTCTCTTGGCATCCTTTATATGTCATTCTAGATCATTCACTGAACTCTGTCCTTCTTGAAGTGAGGGAACTTGTTTTTCGAGGAACTTAGTGAATTGCATCTCAAAATCTATATGCTAAGAGAAATTGATGGATTGACTAGAATCTCCTCTGACTGGCCAAAATGCCCTTGGACAGAGTACCAAATTAGAAACAATTGGTTTTTTTCCATCAATCAAAGCCTGAAAAATCTTTTGAGCATAGACAATATATAAGGTCCTGCTATTGGTGAAGATGCTTGCTTTAACCACCATTGAAGCATGTATAACTTGAGTCTTCTAGCCCCATATATATCCTGGATCCTCATCTGTCACAACCTCATTCAGGTGAAGATTTAGTTTCTTCATTGATAACATTTCTGCTTCTGAATCTGACTCCATTTCAAGACCCTCCACATCCTCTTCGTGTTCTTCCTCTTCTCTTATTTGCCCTTTCTTTGTAAATGAACAACCTCTTTTTAGAGTTATAGGACTTGGAACTGTAGCTTGTGAAGTACTTGCCTTTTGCATCTGACATTGGGGTTTATTTTTTAGGGGCTCCATGTGAACCGCTTTAGATTGCCCTACTTCTTCTTCTATTGCCTCAACTTCAAGTATACTTAAGGGCTGTACTTGTTTTGTTATTCCATCAACTTCATGACTTACACCATCTAAGCGAGTAATACCATGAACAAGAGATGCATGTGCATGTCCTGTCTTATCTGATGCATGTCGTGTCTCAATCAATTCCATTCCTATCTGAGATGCATGTGCATGTCTTGTATCATCTGATGCATGTCGTGTCTCAGCCAATTCAGTTCCTATCTCAGATGTAGATCCCTTGTAAGCATCCATGTGTACAAGACCCTCATCCAATGCTACAATGTGTTCTGTCTCATCCACTCCAGTTCCTCTCTCATTCGTATTACCATGAACCAGGTCTACATGGCATGTCTCATCACTTCCTTTCTCATGTGTGGATTCTTGCACCTTAGGTCCCTCCAATGAAGTTGAACTTTGTTCAATCACACCCTGAAAGTATTCAAGGATAATCTTTGATTGCATTTTTCTGGCTTCCTCAATAGGAAATTCCTCCCACATATGTTGGAGGATCTCTAATGCAGGAACCAATTCAAGAAATCTAGGTGCTTTTGGTGGCGGCATCACAAAGTGCATTTCATCTTTCTTTGAAAGAAGAAACAATGTGTTGCTCATTCTTGACTTTGTGTAAATCATCATTGTACTGCTATATTTTTCAATTTTTATTCCTAGTAAGGTGCCCCCTTGAATCAAATTACTCTTTGAGAAAGATACATCTGATGCCCACTCATCTTTCTCCAACTCTCTCTTTGTCATCACTAGAATGAGATTTCCTTAACTCAATACCAAGAACCATGCTTTCTTTGTTGTGTCAACAACGGTCCAGTTTGTGAAGTCCTTTGGAGCATCAATTCTTCCATTGTATTTCAGTGTCATACCATTGATAAATGCTGTAGCCTCAAGATCCATCCTATATTAAAGCATAACAAAAATTTTAGGTACTTTGATAAACTACAATTACTTTGATAAATCAAAAGTACAATGAGTCCCATTGATACACCTCAAGTTTTCATTAACATCTATTTCATTAATTTTGGACTAGTGCACTGTCAAATTCATTTTGTGAGATAATTTTGGATAAAGCATTTCAAAAAAAGAGGCTCTTATAAAACAAAACTTTGAGTCAAAAAGTAAGATTTTAAAAAAGCAAATTAGAAAAAATGACGTGACATGTTATTAAAACTAGAGTACATTAAAAAAAGAGGACTTCATGTTGTTAAAAGAGACAAAAAGTAAGATTTTAAAAAATCAAACTAGAAAAAAAACTAGAGTACATTTAAAAAAAAGCATGACACATTTGTACAAGAAGTAGATCATATAACTCAAAGCCATATGGTGTTAAAAAACACCTTCCATTAGCTCAGCCTAGAAGATGTCATCTTTGTCTCTCTTGTCTATTACAACTTTACATTAGACAACTAAAAAGTCTTTGTGGAACTGTAGTTTCATTTCTTGTCTATTATAGTTACTTTAGAAAACACATAAGTCTATGGAATTAAATTTCACTGTTACTTTAAATTTCTATGGAATTAAATTTCCATCACTTCACTATTAAGTCATTAGAGAGAGCATATGTCCTCGAAAGTGCCTACTATGGCATTGGCTTCATGAAAACGAGCAGACTTTAAACTTGTAGGCCATGCGTAACCAGGGTTGGCATCGCAAATCTCTCACAGACTCTCCTCACAACTTGTTTCGAATCTTCCACAGACTTGTAAGCATTCAACAACTCTTCTTTTCTCTCTTGTCTTTCCTCATCTTCACCATTTTTTTCAATACAGCTTCTACCACCGCCATATCCTGTACGAAAATTTAACTCGTTCGCATAAGAAGTACGTGATTAAAAGAAGCGAAAAAGAAAGCTAATGATATTCACCTCTTCTGCTGAGTTCAAATCAAGTAGCCATGTGCGTAACATATCCTCCTCGAATGATTTTCCCTTCAGTGGTCCATATAAAAGAGATCTAAGACAGAATTTGAGTTCAGTAAATGAAGTCGGATAGTAACTAGTCATTGTCTTAGAGGGAAAGTGGGAGAAGGAGAGTGAGGGAGCAATAGCGAGGGATGCACAGTGAGCTACCTCTCCTTCAAGAGTGATAGAAAGTGAGGGAAGACGTAAAGTGAAAGATGAATACAAGTTAATCAGAAGGACTAGGATGTAAGAAATAAGAGAGTGTCTGTGGAAGGACTACGATGGAAGATTACAAGTGCACTAAGGCATGATGTGCTCGCTATGATAAGGATAAGGGTTGGAATAAAGTGAGAGAAGCATTGGAAATGCTCTACTTTAAGTGAGTGGAGACTGTCCAACTAAATAAAATTTTGTAGAGCATTGGGAATGCTGTACTTTAAGTGAGTGGAGCATTGGGAATTGATACTTTACCATGAAATATATTACAAATATTACATCATCACATATTCATATCAAAATTCTCATCACAGAAGGTTATATTTCCTAATAATCACATCATCACACATTCATATCATAAAATTGTGTGCATGAAATAAATATATAAATATCATGACTAAATGCCACTTAAGTAATAAGTCAGAAATTGGTGTACAATCAACAAAAACTACATCATGATTCATACATTGCAACAAATAAATGTCAACCATAATATTCATGGAGTAAACAACATCATGAGAATATGCTCCTCATGCATATATACAAACACAACATCATACATGCATCACAACTCTTCTGATGCTTCTAGTGGAGACTGTGGCAACTCTTCTGATGCTTCCAATGGAGGCTGTGGTGCTCTAGATATACACTCAATCTTCTGTAGTATGTAGTGCTCTCGGAGTAGACTCAATATCTTCTTCCTTTAATGCAACGGGAGGCTGTGGCAACTCTTCTGATGCTTCCAGTGGAGGCTGTGGTGCTGTAGGTGTACACTGAGTCTCTACTTCTTCTGTAGTGTGTAGTGCTTTCATAGTAGACTTAGTCTCCTCTTCCTTAAATGCAAGCTCTGATATTGCTTCAGTTGCACATTGTATTCTAATGGCAGCAATTAGGTCTCGAATGATTTCAACCCTAAACAATTATATATCCTCCTCTGATTATTTGAGCTCCAAAGAGTCTTCCGATGAGATCTGTGGCTTAAGTGAGAAAATTTCATTGAAAATCAACATGCAGTTGTAGGCAACTGTCCACTCATAACTATGCCCATCTTCCTGCTCTATACTAAACGCTTTTGGAAGTCTACCGAGTCTTTGTACTGTCCTGTTTCTCTGATAGCAGATACCAACTTCTCAATCGACCTGCTCATCATGAAATATTAAAAAAACTTAGTGTGTCTATTACATAAGGTACATAATATAGAAGTAACAATAGATTAAAAGAATACTTACGTTTGCACTGAGCCACAAAAGCCTGCAATCGAGTTAACAAACCAACAATAGTTGTCTTCAAGGTCCCAAACCACCAGACTCCAATGTTCCCTACACGAATAATTAAGAACCATTATTATTTAACACAATGTTGCCAGTATAAGATGAAAATAAAGGTTGCCATGATACTTACATCTCGTGATATGCCTAAATAGGACTCGCACGCCATGTAAATGTAAAGGCTGTAACCATTTACAAACATCAGCTATTGTCTTTTTGCTATCGGTAAGTATAGGAGAAAGGAGGGAATCCAACATATACACACGGTTTTGTACGGCTCTACCAAATCATGAGATAACTATATTGCACCAACAAATAAATGAATATTAGCTTATTAGATTTAATCAAAATATTGATATATCAAGCAGAGAAAAAGTTTGTATCAAACCTGAGAATGGCCATCATAACGATGTTATTGACATCATTTGAAGCTCTAGAGAGGATTGAAATCTCCTCTCCCCCAAATTCAAGATACTGAGGTCTATGTTGAATCATAACCCTAACATTAAAAGAGCTTCCCAATTCTTCCAATGAAGCCATGTTTGTAGAGTTGAGGTCTTCTATCCCCTTTGACTCTTTGATGGCATTCATTTTGCACTCCTCTGAGCCATTATCTATTTGCCTTGTGGGAGGGCCCATAATGTTGCCCTTAATGATTGCTCGAATGGTACATGTTATAAATGCATAGAGATGCAAATCCGTATATGTTGACAGTGTGCTGTCATTTTGTATCTCAACAATTTGACCAAGTACCAAAAAGCAATTGTAGCCCACCCTCCATCCACAATTATAGATGTGGCTATTCTCTTGATGTGATACCTGACATGTTATATACTCTATTTGTTGTGCCAAGTCACATTGCTGCATTACTGTGTCGATAGCACCTACTAACTTTCGAGCTGGTCTGCACATCAAAACATATAACAATAGTGAATATGTGCATTGCATATCAATCTACATGTCAAGAAGTGACAATAAGTGTAGTCTATACTTTAACACAGTGCCATGGACGGATGTCATTGAGTTGGCAAAGAAGCACTTCTTCGCAAAGATGTCCACGACTACCAGACTCCAATGTGAGCTGCATTATCAATAAAGAATAATTACTGTGTTTGAGACAATTCTAGCAATGCAATAGAAAAGACAAGTAGGGTTTGATGCTTACTTCTCATAATATGCTGTAAAAATAACTCGTGTGTCATTCATAGGAATGTGCTTCAACCACTTGCAAACATCCTCTATGGTTTCTTCTTTGTTGCTAAGCACTTCCGAAATACGAGGATCGAGCATATATGAAACGCTTTGTATATTTTGCGAAAAATTTGCTATAACATTACTATATTTTTTAAAAAAAGTATTAGCTTCTTGGGTTTAATCAAAATAAGCAAAGTATAAAGCCAAGGAAAAGGCTACATCAAACCTGAGGATGGTTGTAATGACATTAACCTCTTTCTTAGGATTCAAGAGGATTGAAATCTCTTCTTCACCAAATTCAAAAAAATGAGATTGTTGTTGAATTAACAACATAGCGGTGAATGAACTTCCAATCTGCTCCAATAGATTCATATTTTCATGACTCATCTTATTGAGAGAGTAGTCTACATCGTATTATTCTTCTCTTGCTATGTCTTCTACATCCTCCTTCTGCTATAAAAATATAAAAAAGTTATGCGATGTACACATCCCAAATAAAGGCTTAAACAAGCAGATAAGGTTTCATACATGCTTTCATTAGAGTGAGTCTCTCCTCCGCTTGGAGCAAAAATTTAAAAAGTAAGGTTTCATACATGCCTTCATTAGAGTGAGTCTCTCCTCCTCTTGGAGGAAAAATTTAAAAAGTTATGAGATTTACACATCCTAAATAAAAATAAAGGTTTAAATCATCATAGAAGTATAAAGATAGCATGCTTTCATTAGACTCAGTCTCTTCTCCTCTTGGAGGAAAATATAAAAAAGTTATGAGATTTACACATCCCAATTAAAGGCTTGAACAAGCATACAAGTATAAAGATAAGGTTTTATACATGCTGCAATGTAGTCATATTTTCAGGTTGTTTCCCAATGGTAGTAATTAGATGCTGAATACTCTCAGCTTGAAATGCTAGCAGAGCAGCTTCTATATATGATTCCATTTTGACTGGTAACTCCAAATCAAAAATCTCTCTAAGAAACAACATGCAGTTGTAGGCAACTCTCCACCCACAGCTGTGCCCATCTTTTTGCTCCACTGGCAGACGTCTTTTGAATTCTACTTGATCTTGTTGCTCCGTGGTTGTTCTGACAGCAGATACTAGCCGATATGCAGCACTGTCCATCGTGACATATTAAATATATTAATATGTCATGATCATAAGATACAAAATAAGAAAGTATCAAAAATATTAAGAGAATAATTACCTTGGGGAGTTGGCATGATAGCCTTCCATTGAATTCACAAACCACAAATGGTTGAGTTCAAGGTCCCAGACGATCAGACTCCAATGTGAGCTACACGACCAGAATAAAAATGATTATTGTTTTACACAAACTTGCCAAAGAAATAGTAAAAATAAGGTTAGAGTTGATACTTACGCCTCATGATAAGGCATTAAGATGACTCACACCCCATCTAAATTCAAAGGGCTTAACCAGGTACAAACATCTTCTATAGTCTCTTGAGGAGAGCTAAGAATAGAAGAAAGGAGAGCATCGAGCATGTAGACACGATGCTGCACTACACTAGGAAGCTGAGAAATAACTACACTGCACCAAGAAATAAACAAACGTTAGCTCATAGAATTGATTTGCATTTTGCACTAGGAATTTGATATATAACTACACTATGAATAAATAAACAAATGTTAGCTCATTGAAGTAGCAACAAATAAACAAACGTTACCTAAGAATGGCCAAGATAACATTGTCATTAACCTCTTTTAAAGGATTGGAGAGGATTGAAACCTCCTCTCTATCAAAGCTCAAATACTGAGGTTCTCGTTTCAAAACGATCCTAACTTCAAATGAGCTCTCCATTTTATCCAATGCAGCTAAATTTGCAGAATGGGTCTCTGCCATAGCTTGTATTCTATGTTTGGGGTCATTCTGCTTTTCCATGGTGTCTTTAAAGCTCTTGTGCTCATGGGATTCTTCAATCAAATTTAGAGGTGGTTGCATTGTTGAAGTAGAAGGGAGTGCCTCCATATTGACTTCATCCATTTCTTCTCCCTCTATTGCCTATAAACAAATATGAGAGATTAGATTCATTATCTTTAAATTTAAATCTTATTTTAAAAATTGTATTTAGTTGAGAAATAGAGAGTTCATATTGCTATGTATTGTTGTAGTGGCCTTTTTTCATAACCCTGTGAGCCATAATTATCAAAGAAGGCATCATCATATTTGTCTTCATCCACCAACCTCTCTCTGAATGGGTCATGTAAGTCCATCTTTTCATCATCATCAACTAGGACATTATGATCTTCAAGGTAATCATCCATGTCATCAGTGTCCTTGTGGTCTATCTCTTTTTCATAGCCTGTGGTTAGATCTGCTTGAAGCTAAAAATAAGCCATGAAATGCTTGTTTTTAATAATATTTGTGGAGTTGCCTTTTCTGAGGAGATCCTCAAATAAATATCCCATCCTGCACAAGGTGACCTCCCAACCTGCCGGTAGCAAATTCTCCATCATGGTAAGCAAGAGACTCCCACTTTTTGCAGGACTTCCATAGTTGTTTTTTTGATAATGTATGGATCTCGGAATATCTTGCTCTTCTAGCATCAATCTCAAATTATTTGAATTCCCTCTTATGTTCTTTTGTAAGGAGTGATCAGGGTTGTGGGACTCCGCATACACAAAAAGAATGATCTAAGAGATTGAATCACTAGGCCACATTCTCTCTTGCCTCTCTTTGCTGCATAAACACCACTATAGATCTTCAAATCTGATGAATATGCTCACTCTAGAGTAACCTGCATGGCTTCTTTGTCTTTTTTATCAACAAAAATGACAATGTTGCAAATTGCCACTTTGCTAATG
Source organism: Dipteris shenzhenensis (assembly GCF_047967505.1). Classification (NCBI taxonomy): domain Eukaryota; kingdom Viridiplantae; phylum Streptophyta; class Polypodiopsida; order Gleicheniales; family Dipteridaceae; genus Dipteris; species Dipteris shenzhenensis. Next base: position 10,075,676 of record NC_141597.1, read on the forward strand.
GTGGTATATACTATTCTATCAATGAAGTTATGGATATCATCGTTAGAAACTTCATTGATAAAGAATAGTTGTGTCTTATCCCATGCTGACTCATTCTTGAAGAAGTCATCTTCTGAGACTTCCCTGAAGTTCACAAGAAGCTTTCCAGACTCTGCCGTAACCTCTACATTGAATTAAAAGCTTTGGTGCATATCTGTCGGCATCCTTATCTCGCTGATTAATCTTTCCACATATGCAACCACCTGTTGTGGGATTTCTTTTCTCATATAAGAGGTTACTATTTCTGACCCATCTTCATCCTTTTTAATCCACCTGTTTGCCCATAGCTTTACCTTGGGTGTTGACAAAGAAGCTATATGCTTCACCACATTATAGTCAATGTTACAATGAGTAAGTGGAATTTGTTTCTCTGACAGCAAATACTTAATGGCACTATGCACTGCATCACGCCTCACTGTACATTGATGCATTCTTCCATGCAGTGGTCTTTGCCTTTTTTTCCAAAAAACCATTCTTTCTTTAAAATTTTTGTGCTGCCATGGATGCATACTTGTCAGGTAAGTACTTTATAGGCCTCCACATCCTTGCCGTCAACTCCTTCTTATCCATTACCTTTGACTTTCCAGAGATAAACAGAGGAGCTTCATAGGTCAACTGTCCATGCTCACAAGCAATGCACGTTTCAAGCATCTCATTGAACACTTCAATAGGACGAAATATGATAGAAGTGTGGTCGGCATATCTGTCCCTCACCACCTTCAGGCTTGTCATACTTTCTTCTCGCTCTTGAGTTCCCCTAGGCACAACTGCACTCAAAGAAGTATAGAAGTTCTTGAGTGTGTCGGCGTCTGCTTTTGTGACCTTTCACTTCAAATCACGATTTGGAGAAGCAAATGTTGTCCATATAACCCTTACCTTTTGTAAGACCTTTGATGTTGAGGATATCTTACGCTTTCCATGGACATAATGATTAAGTCTTTCGGACTCAATCAAATACTTGATCTTATGCTTGAATACACAGATTGTTGCAGGATAATAATGGAATGAACTTATCTTTGCAAATTGTTTTGGAGTGAGTCTTTTGACATCCTTTGATTCCCTTGTGATTTGATTACAATCATAAGCTCAATGTTGACCATCAATGGGCTGGAATCTGTAATGAAGGAGGAATTCCTTCTTTGCTTCCTTTAGCATATTCTCACCTTGTGCCTCTTCGCCTTGTTCATGTGGAATATTTTTAAGAGTCTCTTTAAAGAATCGACTGAAGGTTTCCTTGAAATGTGTAGGCCCCGTAAATGTTATTTGATCCAAAAACTATTTTTGGTTGGACAAAATATTATTGGGCGCAAGACCACATTGCTTGCCACAGGTTTCTTACCATCTCTCAAAGCCTCGTATATTTGCATTGCATAGGATATATCAAAGCTTCGGCTATTAGTAAAGAGAGCTGCAGCTTCCACATCTTTGGCATAAACCACGTCCTTTGACCCCAGATATATCCCACATCATCATGTGTAACTACTTTATTAAGACGCAAATTAAGATTTTTGATTGATGTGAGTTCATCCTGATCATCTTCAGCCTCGGGTTCTGAGTCTTCTTCATCTTTCTCTTCTTTTAACCATTTTTCATCCACATTATCTCTCTCTACAGTGGGATGATGTCTTTTTTTACTGCTTGGAACCGTGGCTCTTGCAGTACTAGCCTTTTGCATTTCACGTCGTGGTTTGCTAGCAAGAGATTCTAGCATAACTGTAGTGGATCGACCTTGATCTTCTTCAATTTTTTTTAATTCCCGTGCACTCAAGGCTTGTGTTTCATCATCCTTAGTTACATCCACCATTTCTTGCTCTAGAAGTTTGCGCTCATGTTCTACACGTTTGTGACAGTGTGCCTGTTCTTCTAGTCCCTACATCGAAGTCTGAGCTTTTTGATCTCCTTCATGTGAAGATCCTTGAATATGAGGAGCATATTGTGCATCTTGAAAGTACTCAAACATTATCTTTGCATGCATCCTTTTTGCCACCACACTAGGAAATTGCTCCCAAGTATATGAAAGAGTCTCCAATGCACTTTGCAGCTCTAGAAACTTAGATGGTTGAGGAGGAGGCATCACAAAGGTCTTTGAGTCTCTCCTTGACACAACAATAAAGACCGTATTAGATAATTCGGGAAAAACCCAATTCCTAGAATGGCAGTTTTGGAAGAAGTTATAGCTCCCCTTAATGAAAAAACAGGAGAAATATGTGAAAATAGACTAGATAGCCATTCATGAAGTGTGAAATATCAACTACATTCTCAAATAATAAATAGAATATCAGTGTCTAAACTACGTTATCATCAACAAAATAATAAACTTTGAAACCCATTTGAGTTAGATTCATCTCGTGAGCCATATTGATGTTCAAAAACACCTTCATAATAGCGAGTCTCTGGAATTTCCATTGATATTGAGACTCACTTTTGTTGTGAGCATTCTCATTTGAAAATCTCCAAAACACTGTTTAAAAAATGTAGAGTGTAATTAATAACCATGAGTATTGCAATGAAAATGCACAGGCTCTTTAACTTAGTAAGATATGTAGTTGATGGAAAATCAAGATATGTAGTTGAGGAGAATGAATGCAAGATATGTAGTTGATGGAAAATCAATGGGCAATGACAAGCATTTGATGTAATTTAGGTGGCAATGACAATCATTTATTGTGCACTTTCAATGTTTAGACTCACTAGCATTATTGTAAAATGATAACTTTACATGTCATGTTGATTACTCATTGCAAAGTAAAAAAGTACACTTTAGGATGAAAACATAACAACTTGTTGATACACCATTGAAATCCCTGAAATAAATCATGATTCCAAAGAAACTCTCAATTTCTAGCCCCAAAGAGAATGGCACCAGAAAGATAATTCGGGAAAAACCTAATTCCCAGAATGGTAGTTTTGGAAGAAATTGTAGCCTTTCTCCATGAAAAGATAGGAGGAATATGTGAAAATAGACTAGATTGCCATTCATGAAGTATGTAATATCTACTACATTCTCAAATAATAAATAGAATATCAGTGTCTCAACTGCATTATCATCAAGAAAATAATAAAATTCAAAATCCATTTGAGTGAGATTCATCTCGTGAGCCATAGTGGTGTTCAAAAACACCTTCATAATAGCTCTCTAGAATTTCCATTGATATTGAAACTTGCTTTGTTGTGAGCATTGTCATTTGAATGCAAGATATGTAGTTGATGTAAAATCAATGGGCAATGACAAGCATTTAATGTAAAATTAGGTGGCAATGACAATCATTTATTGTGCACTTTCAATGTTTAGACTGACTAGCATGATTGTAAAAGGATAACTTTACATGTCATGTTTATTACTCATTGCGAAGGAAAAAATACACTTTAGGATGAAAACATAATAGCTTGTTGATGCACCATTGAAAGCCTTGAAATAAATCATGATTACAAAGAAACTCTCAATTTCTAGCCCCGGCGGGGAGAATGGCACCAATGCTAGCTCTGCACAATCCATTGGAAAGAATGGCATGAGGGACACTCCGTCAAACTCCATTATGAATGTAGTTATGAACATGTTTGCATATTATTCACACACAACAATTATGCACCAATTTACACAGCTAGAAATAAAGTAGTAATTTCCATAAGTAATGATTGCACAAAGAAATACAATGTTATTATTCAAAACTCATTGTAGCTCCTCTCCTACATGTATATCATTTATGGATTCAATACAAATATAACCATATTCTGCAATATCTATGTTCATCATGGGGTCATACCAAGGTGGAAAGTTAGGAGAAAATACATAACTAACGTTTGGCTTTGCATATGGTATTTCCATTGCTGTTAATAAACCCTGCCACATTGCCATATTGAACATCACCAACAATATGCACCATATCCTTCATAGGGATAGTAGGGTCCTCTTGGATGGAGTACTTCTTTAGCCTTGGATGAACTTGACATAATTCCTTCCAGTCTCTATAGGAGTACTTGTCACTTCCATAATGGAGAATAGTAGTCCTATCTTGATGAAGTCATGCACAAACAAGCCCAAGCTAGCACCTATAATGGTTGACTCATGCACCTCAAAAGTCACATTTTTGATCCAGGACACTTCGTTGATAGGGATAGGTAACTTTGGTGGTCTGAATGGATCTCGTTCTGGTATGTACCTGAGAAAAGAAGGGATCAAGGAGGATCAAAGCACCATGAGGTAGACATAGGGTAGCAAGCAGTCAATCTACTACAATGTGTGTTCTCAACAATACATGATAGGCTTCTTATATAGAGAGAGCCTTTAGAATAGTCAAACCATGTGGGATCATCTCATCCACATCTCTCCTTGTGGATATCCTCAATCCACATCTCCACATCATGTAGTCCACATCTTAGGGTGGCTACTTTAATTCTCTCCTTAGCACATACCTTAGCCCTTTAATCTATGTGCTCATGGCACCATATCTCAACACCTCCCCTTGGTGCCATGATTCTTTGGCTACTGCAAGGTGGTCAGATGTGAGTTACATTCCATCACCTCCCCTTAGTGCATGCATTGCTACTTAAGGTGGTCAAGTGTGGATTTTACATGTCAATACCTCCACTGGGTGCTTTCATAGCTACTCTCAGGTGGTCAGGCTTGATTACAAACATATAGGCAAGGTTGGCAAGGTTTTTGTTTCTCAATACATTCCATTGATGTCACCTTTTGGCTCATGGCTTGATGATGACTCCACGTAGTTGACTTGTTGATTCTTCAATCTGCAATCTTCTTCCTTGTGTCCCAGCTTCTTGCAATGGTGACACTTTGGTTTGTTCTTCAATCTGCAGTCACTTTGATAGTGACCCATCCTTCCGCAATGGTAGCACTTTGTTGATGTTTTACTGAATAGTGCTTGTTCTTCATTATAGTTGTTGCGTGTTGATGTTGATGTCGATGTCGATGTCGATGCCTTCAACTCTCTTTCTTTTTCGAGAAGAGAGGATACACATTCTTCAAACTTTGGATCTGGCAAATTCTTTAAAGTGGTTGTCAATGCACTATACTCTGCAGGCATGCTTTAAAGGAGAATCGCAAGTGCATCTTTCTCTCCTACTTTTGCATTTATGCCCTCTAGTTGAGTCATAATGCTTTTGATTTTGTTGACAAATTGTGCCATGGATTCATTGAAGCCCACGTGCATACCATAGAATTCAATTTTAAGATGGATTTCTTGGTTTTTGGCTTTTGCACCAAACACTGTGTTCAACTCATCCCATGCATCCTTGGCATGATCTTTAGAGTCTATATGATGAATTATGTTTGGACCTAAGTGCAATCCAATGAGTGATAGTGCTGCTTCATCTTTTTCCTTCCAAGCATCATTTTGTGCAGTGGGTATGTCTTCTTTTACAGTCTTCCAAAGCTTTTGGTGCATCAGGAGGAGATCAGGAGATATCTCATTTGTGTAGACCATGTGTGAAATCCTTCCCCGGTGAACTTCTCAACAGTTGGTGTGCGGATTGCCATAGCAAAGGTCTTACCAGTTGATGATGCTTTCAAATCTGGCAGTGTCTAATTGCATACAATGATTCTGATCTGACAGGTGCATAGAGCTCCAAAATATGATCACTTTTCCTTTTTGGAGCGTGTGCAAATTCTTCCTGGATTGCAAGTTATGGCTTGTTGAAGCTTTTGTGAAGAAGAGGGGGCCTTGATGATGTGGCACAAGGATTCACAAGTAGCTTACAAATTGTGCTTAGGTGGCTCTATGCCACATGGAAATGTTTTAACTCAGCTGAGTTAACCCAAGGCTAAGCAAACTTAACTATGATTCAAGCAATTGAACCTAACCCCACTAACCTAATCACCTCGGTTAATTTTAACCACATACTCAACCAAGGTTCAAGACATTCAACCATGGTTAATTTTGATCTTTGCCACATGTCACTCTGCTACACCTTAGAGAAGAATTTGGATTTCTGTGCATGATGGCGATCGATGGCCGGTGGCGATGGGCTGCGTCGTCGGTTCGATGGGAGCCTGGCCTTGCCTCAGCTTTCTACCTTGCTATGTGAACGTTAGGAAAGTTGCATTCTCTAGTAGTTGCCTCCATTTCTTCTCTTGCCATTCCTCTATTGCTCCAACCAAGCCCTCCTTCTGCTTTCGTTCCTCTAGTCTCTACCAAAGGAGGCGCCATGGTCGAGATATTGAGGCGCATGCGATCAGTCATCATTTTGGATCTGCAGTTCCAACCTCCATCGCATGTTTGATTGGAAAGCAATGCAGGGGACGCTCCACATAGCAGTTGAGGTTGGTATACAACCCTCGATGATTTACTAGCAAGCATGTGGCTCGAGTCTGGATTTCGTTTGTAGGGAGCTTGAAGCTTCTGGTCGAGGGATGGAGCACACTACAGAAGCGTTGGAGAAGGAGCGTTGCAGAATAGTCGAAAGGCGCAGCTTGTTGAAGCAAAGTTTGTTGCAACTGCTTGGCTGCAACTTTCGAGCCATCTAGTAACTGCTTGGCTACAATGAAGGACTAGCTATGGAGTAGGCAGTCTTGCAATGAAGGACTAGAGATGGAGAGGGTAGCATTCTGTGGACCGCATGGTGGCAGCTAGGAGTTAGCGGTTGGCTGAGCTTTAGTCACGGGTCTCAGGGCAAAGTCGAAGGTAGGTAGTCGTAGAAGGTGGCGGTTGTAGTTGGCAAGCTGTCCGTAGGCACTAGTGTGCATGTGCCATTTGTGAGCTAGTTGAAGAGCTAGTTGAAGAGCACACGAAAGGTGAGTCGAAGGAAATGGCTAGTAGTCAAGAGCTCGACCTGTACTTTTAGAGCCTTTTCTTGTGAAGGTCCTTGTAGGAGCTTACTGTCGAGAAAACTCTCTCTTTCTCTCTCTCTCAAGGCAACACTCAAGAAGTCTCACAAAGCATTCTCAACTACATCTAAAACTAATCTAGACTTAGCTAACCTGGGCTCTGATACCATGAGAAAAGAAGGGATCAAGGAGGATCAAAGCACCATGAGGTAGACATAGGGTAGCAAGTAGTCAATCTATTGCAATGTGTGTTCTCAACAATACATGATAGGTTTCTTATATAGAGAGAGCCTTTAGAATAGTCAAACCATGTGGGATCCTCTCATCCACATCTCTCCTTGTGGATATCCTCAATCCACATCTCCACATCATGTAGTCCACATCTTAGGGTGGCTACTTTAATTCTTTCCTTAGCACATACCTTAGCCCTTTAATCTATGTGCTCATGGCACAATATCTCAACACCTCCCCTTGGTGCCATGATTCTTTGGCTACTGCAAGGTGGTCAGATGTGAGTTACATTCCATCACCTCCCCTTAGTGCATGCATTCCTACTTAAGGTGGTCAAGTGTGGATTTTACATGTCAATACCTCCACTGGGTGCTTTCATAGCTACTCTCAGGTGGTCAGGCTTGATTACAAACATATAGGCAAGGTTGGCAAGGTTTTTGTTTCTCAATACATACCATTGATGTCACCTTTTGGCTCATGGCTTGATGACGACTCCACGTAGTTGACTTGTTGATTCTTCAATCTGCAATCTTCTTCCTTGTGTCCTAGCTTCTTGCAATGGTGACACTTTGGTTTGTTCTTCAATCTGCAGTCACTTTGATAGTGACCCATCCTTCCGCAATGGTAGCACTTCGTTGATGTTTTACTGAATAGTGCTTGTTCTTCATTATAGCTGTTGCGTGTTGATGTTGATGTGATGTCGATGTCGATGCCTTCAACTCTCTTTCTTTTTCGAGAAGAGAGGATACACATTCTTCAAACTTTGGATCTGGCAAATTCTTCAAAGTGGTTGTCAATGCACTATACTCTGCAGGCATGCTTTAAAGGAGAATCGCAAGTGCATCTTTCTCTCCTACTTTTGCATTTATGCCCTCTAGTTGAGTCATAATGCTTTTGATTTTGTTGACAAATTGTGCCATGGATTCATTGAAGCCCACGTGCATACCATAGAATTCAATTTTAAGATGGATTTCTTGGTTTTTGGCTTTTGCACCAAACACTGTGTTCAACTCATCCCATGCATCCTTGGCATGATCTTTAGAGTCTATATGATGAATTATGTTTGGACCTAAGTGCAATCCAATGAGTGATAGTGCTGCTTCATCTTTTTCCTTCCAAGCATCATTTTGTGCAATGGGTATGTCTTCTTTTACAGTCTTCCAAAGCTTTTGGTGCATCAGGAGATATCTCATTTGTGTAGACCATGTGTGAAATCCTTCCCCGGTGAACTTCTCAACAGTTGGTGTGCGGATTGCCATAGCAAAGGTCTTACCAGTTGATGATGCTTTCAAATCTGGCAGTGTCTAATTGCATACAATGATTCTGATCTGACAGGTGCATAGAGCTCGAAAAAATGATCACTTTTCCTTTTTGGAGCGTGTGCAATTTCTTCCTGGATTGCAAGGTATGGCTTGTTGAAGCTTTTGTGAAGAAGAGGGGGCCTTGATGATGTGGCACAAGGATTCACAAGTAGCTTACAAATTGTGCTTAGGTGGCTCTATGCCACATGGAAATGTTTTAACTCAGCTGAGTTAACCCAAGGCTAAGCAAACTTAACTATGATTCAAGCAATTGAACCTAACCCCACTAACCTAATCACCTCGGTTAATTTTAACCACATACTCAACCAAGGTTCAAGACATTCAACCATGGTTAATTTTGATCTTTGCCACATGTCACTCTGCTACACCTTAGAGAAGACTTTGGACTTCTGAGCATGATGGCGATCGATGGCCGGTGGCGACTGGGCTACGTCGTCGGTTCGATGGGAGCCTGGCCTTGCCTCAGCTTTCTACCTTGCTATGTGAACGTTAGGAAAGTTGCATTCTCTAGTAGTTGCCTCCATTTCTTCTCTTGCCATTCCTCTATTTCTCCAACCAAGCCCTCCTTCTGCTTTTGTTCCTCTAGTCTCTACCAGAGGAGGCGCCGTGGTCGAGATATTGAGGTGCATGCAATCAGTCATCATTTTGGATCTGCAGTTCCAACCTCCATCGCATGTTTGATTGGAAAGCGATGCAGGGAACGCTCCGCAGAGCAGTTGAGGTTGGTATACAACCCTTGATGATTTACTAGCAAGCGTGTGGCTCGAGTCTGGATTTCATTTGTAGGGAGCTTGAAGCTTCTGGTCGAGGGATGGAGCACACTACAGAAGCATTGGAGAAGGAGTGTTGCAGAATAGTCGAAAGGCGCAGCTTGTTGAAGCAAAGTTTGTTGCAACTACTTGGCTGCAACTTTTGAGCCATCTAGTAACTGCTTGGCTACAATGAAGGACTAGCTATGGAGTAGGCAATCTTGCAATGAAGGACTAGAGATGGAGAGGGTAGCATTCTGTGGACCGCATGGTGGGAGCCAGGAGTTAGCAGTTGGCTGAGCTTTAGTCACAAGTCTCAGGGCAAAGTCGAAGGTAGGTAGTCGTAGAAGGTGGCGGTTGTAGTTGGCAAGCTGTCCGTAGGCACTAGTGTGCGTGTGCCTTTTCTGAGCTAGTTGAAGAGCACACGAAAGGTGAGGCGAAGGAAATGGCTAGTAGTCAAGAGCTCGACCTGTACTTTTAGAGCCTTTTCTTGTGAAGGTCCTTGTAGGAGCTTACTGTCGAGAAAACTCTCTCTTTCTCTCTCTCTCAAGGCAACACTCAAGAAGTCTCACAAAGCATTCTCAACTACATCTAAAACTAATCTAGACTTAGCTAACCTGGGCTCTGATACCATGAGAAAAGAAGGGATCAAGGAGGATCAAAGCACCATGAGGTAGACATAGGGTAGCAAGTAGTCAATCTATTGCAATGTGTGTTCTCAACAATACATGATAGGCTTCTTATATAGAGAGAGCCTTTAGAATAGTCAAACCATGTGGGATCCTCTCATCCACATCTCTCCTTGTGGATATCCTCAATCCACATCTCCACATCATGTAGTCCACATCTTAGGGTGGCTACTTTAATTCTTTCCTTAGCACATACCTTAGCCCTTTAATCTATGTGCTCATGGCACAATATCCCAACACCTCCCCTTGGTGCCATGATTCTTTGGCTACTGCAAGGTGGTCAGATGTGAGTTACATTCCATCAGTACCTACTCAAGCATGATTTGAATGCATATCTCTCTACATCAAAAAAGACAATTCCAATTACCTACAACAATAGTTATATAGACTTGAGATTAAATGAAAAAACACTTTGACATCTGTACCTACATGGAAATTATGCATTCTGTAGTTGGTTTATCTAGGCCTTAGAAATGTGTTTCTTGATATAGAGACCTTTGTACCCTAGGTCTATAGCCAATTGAGAAACTTGCATAGCATTCATGCTAGATAGTTGTGGAGCATTCCTTAAAAGTCTTATTTGGGATGCATGAGTTCAAGCACCTAGCCATCACCACCATGGGTTGACTAGGGTGTACACCCTTTGGTTCTATATTTTCACCTATAGCCCTCTCTCTTAGTTGATCTACAAGAGGAATATTTCTTGTTTTATATTCCATTCTTGACCATGCATGACTTTCCTCCCTCCATTCATCAATTACTTTCTGGACAAGGTTGAAATCCTTATGCCCCTCCATCACAGGTAATTGTCCATAGCGATCATGCTATGCACATCTTTAGCCTCATTGAGTTGTAGTAAGTAAGGCATCAACTCTCCTCTAAGTAGAGTATTATCATCCTTGTCTTGTACATCAAACGTTGAATAAAATATGCAATTTGATAGAGGGCTAATGCAAGCCCTGTATGGGGAGTCATCAACAAGGATTGTCTTTCTTGCATCACATCCAAATGCCTTTGAGATTTTTGCTAAGGGTCTGAACATTGCCTCAACACCAACCTTGTCGGGCCTATTTATCCTCATCTTACTATAAGTGTAGCATCCTTGCTGAGACCATATAACAAATAAAGGGAGGCTCTCATTTGCATAATTTTGTAGTCCTACCATATCAAGTACATTATGCTCCATTGAAATTGACCAGATACGTACATTAAATCTTTGTAGAAAGATTCTAAGGAATTCTATGCACCCAAGATGAACAACCGTATAAATATTTTTGTCATGCATAATAGATGGATGTATTGGCGACTTGAATAGGTAGTGAATCGATAGCAAGCCATTCAAGTCTAATATGATTATTATTCTTGGCATATTCAAAGAAATTGTATGTGGATGTAGATCCAAATTCTCCTTGAAGTTGCTAGCTTTTGATCATCCGAATTGTTAGGTGCTATGTTTTCATACATGTTTGCAACAAAAATAAGATTATCTAGTCTTATCCCCAATGTTGAGATAGTATGTTCATCCATGTTCTCTTCTAAAAGTATAGGATTAATGATATTCCTTGCAATTGTCTCCATTTTTGTGTTATGTTTTCTTCTATACCCCCTGTATCGATCGCATCATTAATAGTCCCCATTTTGGATGGTATGTTGTCCTCTACATTGATAGTCCCCATTTTGGGTGGTATGTTGTCTGCTACAATAGCACCTGATGCACTCCTTGATGATGCCATGCTTCACAACCGCCTCTTCTTCATAGTCATCATCCTCATCCTCATCCTCATCCATTGATGTTATTCTCCAATTATTCGCATGAGGTTGTGGACAATGGCACCAGTGCCATTCATTACATGGATTGAAGAGAATTGCACTTAGAGTGCCATTCCCCATTCTCCATGTGATGAATGTCAATAGTTCCATTCTACCCACCATACTTTGATTATTTGGAGAATGGCACCAGTGCTAAACTTCACAACTTCTTATGATCTTTTGGAGAATGGCACTAGAGTCATCCTCCATGTAGACTTTTCACAAGATGTCAATAGCACTAATGCTAATGTTCACGTGAGTTTGTAGAGTGGCATTGATGCCATTATTTAGATGCCAAGGTTGTCACGTGAGATTTTTCTCATAAAAAAATTGGAGGAACCTTAATAAATGATGATTAGAGATTGGTATTCGTTCCATTCCCCACAACATATGATGGTTGGACAATGGCACCAGTGCCATTCTCCACAACATCATATGATTATTTGAAGAATGTTACAAGTGTTATTCTCTATTCTCCATGTGATGAATGACACTGGTACCATTGTCTACAACACCATATGATTATTTAGATAATGGCACTAGTGACATTCATCACATGGATTTTTGAGAATGGCACCAATGCCATCCTCCATCCTCCATGTGATGAATGGCACCAATGTCATTCTCTAAGTAACCACATGATGTTTTGGAGAACGGCACTAGTGCCATTATCCTCAAATTCATTTGAGCACTAATGCCAATCTGAATGGGAGTTTGTAGCCATACTCCATGAGAGTATGTGAAGAATCCTACATGAGAGTTTGTGGATAGTGGAATTGTTGCCATCCTCCATGATGTTGGTTCCATTCTCCACAACAATTCTATTCTCCACAACACATGATGGTTGGAGAATGGCACCAGTGCCATTCTCCACAATATCATATGATTATTTGGAGAATGTCACTAGTGCTATTCTCTGCTCTCCATGTATTGAATGACACTAATGTCATTCTCAACCACATCATATGATTATTTGGTGAATTGCACTAGTACCATTTCCCACAACACCATCAGAATTTTTGGAGAATGGCACCACTGACATTCATCACATGAATTGTGGAGGATGGTACCAATGCCATTCTCCATTCTCCATGTGATGAATGACACTGATGCCATTGTCAAGTAACCTCATGATGTTTTGGAAAATGGCACCAATGCCAATATCCTCAAATTCATCTATGAAATAATGCCGATCTAAATGGGAGTTTGTGGAGAATGGCACCCATGCCATACTCCATGAGAGCTCATGGAGATTGGCAGTGCTGTCATCCTACATGACCTTGTGGATAATGACACTAGTGCCATTCATCCCACGGATTGCCAAGAATGGAACAAGTTCCATTCTCTAGATATCAAAGTTATCCTACCAGTGGAACACAAAACATGATATCAGGGTTATCACATTAGAGTCTTCACAAATAATATGTATAGGAACCTAACACATGATGACTATAGAATGGTACTAATGCCATTGGTGACAACACTTTATGATTATTTGGAAAATGGCACCAGTGACATTCATCACATGGATTGTGGAGGATGGAACCAATGCCATTCTCCATTCTCCATGTGATGAATGGAACTCGTGCCATTCCCCAAATATTCATATAGTGTTGTGAACAATGGCACCAGTGTCATTCTTTAAAACTACATCTGATCTTTTAGTGATAATGGTCCACTCATGATGGTAGGATCATGGTTCTAGTGTCATTTTTCAAAAAATCATTTGATGTTGTGTAGAATGCCCATTATCATGCTAGTGGAACATAACACATGATGGCTAGAGAATGCCACTGGTGCCATTGTCCAAAAAATCATATGATATTATGGAGAATGGCACCAGTGTCATTCATCACATGGATTGTGGAGAATGGCACCAGTGACAATATTCATGCTCCATGTCATGAATGGCACTAACATCAATCTCCATTACATCATATGATTCTTTGAAGAATTGGCACTAGTTCCATTCTCCACAATTTCATCTGATGACCTTGAGAGAATGCTAGAACAACATATCTCCATGTGAGTTTGTGGAACCAGTGACAATTACCACATGGATTGTGGAGGATGGCACCAATGCAATTCTCTATTGTCCATGTGATAAATGGCACTGATGCCATTCTCCAAGTAACCACATGCCAGTTTTGGAGAATGGTACCGGTGGCATTCTCCTAAAATTCATCTGAGAACTAATGCCAATCTCAATGGGAGTTTAAGAAGAATGGCACTAGTGCCATTCCATGAGAGTATGTGGACAATCATGCATGAGCATTTGTGGATAGTGGAATTGGTTCCATCCTACATGATGTTGGTTCCATTCTCCACAACACGTGATGGTTGGAGAATGGCAGTGGTGCCATTCTCCACAACATCATATGATTATGTTGAGAATGTCACTAGTGCTATTCTCTATTCTCTATGTGTTGAATGGCAATGATGCCATTCTCAACCACATCATATGATTATTTGGTGAATGGCACTGGTACCATTGTCCACAACACCATCTGATTATTTGGAGAATGGCACCAGTGACATTCATGACATGCATTGTGGAGGATGGAACTGATTCTATTCTCCATTCTCCATGTGATGAATGGCACTGGTGTCATTCCCCAAATATTCATATAGTGTTGTGGACAATGGCACCAGTACCATTCTCTAAAACTACATCTGATGGTAGGATAATAGTACTAGTTTCATTTTCCAAATAATCATCTGATGTTCTGTAGAATGTTCATGATCCTACTAGTGGAACATAACACATGATGTGAGGTTATCACATTAGAGTCTTCCCTAATAATATGTATAGGAACCTAATACATGACGACTATAAAATGGTATTCATGCCATTGTCCACAACACCATCTAATTATTTGGAGAATGGCACCAGTGCCATTCATCACATGGATTGTGGAGGATGGAACATGCCATTCTCCATTCTCCATTTGATTAATGGTAGTGGTGCCATTCCCCAAGTAACCACATGATGTTTTGGAGAATGACATTAGTGCCATTCTCCTCAAATTCATATGACCATAATGCCAATCTCAATCGGAGTTTGTGAATAATGACACCGGTTCCATACTCCACGGGAATATGTGGAGAATCCTACATGAGAGTTTGTAGATAGTGAAATTGGTGCCATCCTCCATGATGTTGTCAAGAATGGCACTAGGCTCATTCAACTATGGATTTAAGAGGATGGCATCAGTGTCATTCTCCAGGTGCCAACGTTGACACATGACAGTTTTATCATAGGAAATTTGAGAGGAACCTAACACATGATGGTTGGAAAATGGTAGTAGTTCCATTCTCCACAACAGAGCTATTCTCCACAACACATGATCATTCGAGAATGGCACCGGTGCCATTCTCCAAAACATCATATGACTATTTGGAGAATGTTACCACTGCTATTCTCTGTTCTCCCTGTGATGATGCCATTCTCAATCACATCATATGATTATTTGGTCAATGGCACTGGTACCATTGCCCACAACACCATCTGATTATTTGGAGAATGATATAAGTGATTGTCATCACATGAACTATGGAGGATGGCACCAATGCCATTCTCCATTCTCCATGTGATGAATAGTACTAGTGTCATTCTCAAAGTAAACACATGATGTTTTGGAGAATGGCACCAGTGCCATTCTCCTCATATTCATGAGGACTAAATCCAATCTGGATGGGAGTTTGTGGAGAATGGCACCGATGCCATACTCCATTAGTAAAGTAGCTTATGCAACCAAGCTACCTCACATGCAGCCATTGCTGCACCCCTGTACTCAGCCTCTGTGCTCGACAAGGCAACTGTAGGCTGTTTCTTACTGCTCCAAGTGACTGCAGCACTCCCAAAAGAGAACACATATCCACTGGTAGATCGTCTATCAGAAATACTACCAGCCCAATCAGCATCAGTGTATCCATGCAACTGTATCTGAACCCTAGCCTAATAAAATAGTCCATACTGCAATGTGGACTTCACATACCTGAGTATGCGTCTAGCCGCATCCAAATGCGGTTTCCTTGGAGCCTGCATAAACTGACTTACCAACCCAACAGCATAGCTCAAATCTAGCATGGTAATAGTCATGTAAATCAAACTTCCTACTATGCGTCTGTACATAGTAGGGTCTTCCAGAAGCTCATCTGCATCTGCGCTCAGCTTCACATTTTGCTCCAAAGGAACTGAAATAGGCTTATAGCCTGTCATCCCATATTTGGACAGCATGTCCAATCCATACTGCCTCTGCAAGAGCTATATCCCACTTGGTGATCTAATCACCTCAATGCCCAAGAAATAATGCAGCTCTCCCAAATCCTTCATCTCAAACTTCTGCCTCAATAGCATTTTCACATGAAGGATATCTTCATCACTATCACCTGTGATGATCAAATCATCAACATAAATGACCAGCAGCATAATCCCTTTCTCTGTTTTTCTCACATAGAGAGAAATCTGCCTTGGAAATCTGAAAGCCAATAGTGACAAGATATTGTCCTATCTTGTCAGACCATGCTCTAGGTGCTTGCTTCAAGCCATACAAGGCTTTCTTCAACTTGCAAACAAACTCAGGATGAATAGCATGAACATAACCTGCTGGCTGCTCCATAAAGACCTCTTCTTGCAAATCACCATGCAAGAAGGCATTCTTTACATCCATCTGATGTAAAGACCATCCCTTTGATGTGGCCATAGCAATGGCTGCTCTTACGGTTGCCATCCTTGCAACCGGGATGAAAGTTTCTTCATAATCAATGCCATATGTCTGTGCATACCCCTTGACAACTAATCTTGCCTTGTATCTATTCACAGAACCATCTGCATTGTGCTTGATCTTATAAACCCACTTACAGCCAATTGCATTCTTGTCTTTAGGCAAAGGCACCAATTCGCATGTAGCATTTGCATCCAAGGCATCCATTTCTTCATCCATGGCTTTCTCCCATTTTTCATTTCCCATGGCTTGCTCAAAAGAAGTGGGTTCTGGTTCCTGTATCACTTTGACCATATAGGCATAGTGAATGGCTGTAAATCCATCATATTTTAGCCTATCCACAGGATACCTAACCCTGGTAGACCTGCACAAAATAGGCTCACTTCCAGGTGCTCTCAAAACATCCCTGGTCTTCCTTACTCCAGGTGTAACAATAGAAGGAATACCCAACTCATCATCAATGCTCTGTTCTGAGCCACTGGATTCACCATCCACACAAGAATGACCTGCATTCACATCAAACATGGGCTGATCTACCTTCTCTTTTCCTTTTCATGATACCTGCATACCACTCTCTGCATTGCTTTGAGGAGATTCTCCTTATCTCAATCTGCCTGTCCATGGCGAAGTATGTGAACCACTGCTAGAGGACACTCCAGGTCCACTGATATTTTGTGATTGCTGCTGTGAATTCTGTGCAGCATTACCATTTTGTGCATCTACATCAATCATCACATTTATTGGTTTATACCAGCTGCTCATCTCATCAAAAACAACATCTTTGCTCACTGTGAATTTACGTGTAGAAGGGTTATAGCATCTATACCCTTTCTGCTGTAGAGAATAACCAATAAAGATGCACTTCTCAGCTTTTGGATCCAACTTGGACCTCAACTCATCTGGCACATGGACATAGGCAATGCAACCAAAAATTTTCAAATGAGAAATATCTGGTTTCCTACCAGTATACATCTCCTCTGGCGTCATGCCATGTATTGCTGCAGTGGGAGTCCTGTTCATTATATAAACTGCTGTAGCAACTGCTTCAGCCCAATAATAATCTGGTAGATCTTTTTCATTTAGCATAGCCCAAGATACCTCTCTAATATGCCTATTTTTCCTTTCTGCAATTCCATTTTGTGGTGGGGTATGACTGCATGAATATTGCTGCTTTATACCATGCTCCTGCAAGAACCTTGCAAACTCATTTGAGAGGTACTCTCCCCCTCCATCTGACCTTAGGCATTTTATTTGCAGGCCTATTTCTTTTTCAACCATAGCTTTGAAAGCTTTGAAGTGCCCAAACACTTCACTTTTCTTTTTCATAAAGTACACCCAAAGTTTTCTACTGAAGTCATCAATAAATGTGACAAAATAGTGATAGCCTCCAATAGATGTAGCTTTAGTAGTCCACACATCAGAGTGGATTAATTCCAATGGCTTTTTACTCTCTTGAACATGCCTAGGAAACGGTTTCCTTGCCTGTTTCCCAAATTGACAGCCTTCACAAACCTTGTGCATTTCTGCAACCTTGAATTTAGGCAATCCTGCAACAATATTTTGGGCTTGCATTGATTTAAGTTGCTGTATATTAACATGACCAATGCGTTTGTGCCAGATATCAATATCTGCAACTACACCCGTCCCATGTGCAAACATTGCTGCACTCAATTCAGGCATGTCCGCATCCAACGTAAACATCCTGCCCTTCTTCTTTCCTTTTGCTATCAAGCGACCGTTATTTTTCATATCCTCAACAAAGCATCCATGAGGATTAAATCTAACCTGCAAGCCCTGCTCAACCATTTGACCAACAAAAACCAAGTTCTTGGTGATGTTCGGGACATGAAATACATCAGACAAGTATTTCTTTTTCCCATCCTGCATAGACAAAGGAATTTTACCAATCTGCACAATAGGATGTGCAGTATCATCACCAGTCTCCACAAATCCTGGCTTTTCTATTTTCCTTGCATCTTGCATCCATTCTGCATGACCTGTCATGTGATTTGACGCACCTGAGTCAACATACCACACGTCCTTTCGTTCTTCTGCACTTGTCACAGAATTGGTCATATGTTGCACCATAAATAGATGCTCATTTCTGTCATCACCCTGCCTACTAGAAGATGCATACTTGCCTTGCTGCAATTTTCCATTCATAATGTCATTCTGCTTTTTGTAGCAGTCTTTAGCCATATGCCCCATTTTACCACAGTAATAGCATTCAACATTGCTGTTTGCATTTTGGCCTCTCTGCCATCCACCACGGCCTCTTTGGCTCCCTCTGCCTCTAGAGTTACCACGTCCTCCTGCATAGGACTGGTTCTCTTGCATTTGCTGCATATTCTGATTTCTACCACGGCCTACAGATCGGCCTCCTCTACCTCTGCCTCTTCCTCTGCCAGCATTTTAGTAGAAGACAGTTTCTTTTGAAGTTCCTCCTGAAGAAGATGCACCCCCATTTCTCTGCTCTTTAGAAATTAGAAGAGCAAACAACTCTTCAAAATCTGGAAATTTTTCACGGACGGCAATGGATGTCCGGAACTGCGCATAATCCTTTCCTAGACCATTCAAGGTCATAGAAACTAGATCATCATCTTCCACTGGCGACCCAATGGAAGCAAGTGCATCTGCAATTTTCTTCACCTTCATGTGGTAGTCGTTTATGCTCAAATTTTCTCTCTGCACATTGTGCAACTCCTGTTTGAGCTGCATTTTCCTGGCTTGCATATTTGTGCTGTACATTTTTGCCAAAGTATCCCATGCCTCATTTGGCGTACTTGCATCCTGAATATGCACAATCATGGAGTCCGAAATAATGATAGACAGCCAGTACATAACTTTCCTGGCTCTCTCATGCCATCCTTTGAATGCCTGCATTTCCTGTTGATTGGGAACATTAGGAAGAACAGGTTCTTCTTCATTTCCTATAATGAACTCCCAATAGCCTTTTCCCATCAAGAAATTCCTCATTCTAAACTTCCATGCCTGGAAGTTCTTGTCAAGCTTTTCAGTGACAAGTTGTGAAAGAGAATCAGATGCCATTACAGAACACTGCAAAATATTCTGTCACTGCAAAAAACACAGCTTTTGCCTCACACGAGCAGATCTGCAAAATTGACGAAAGTGGTATTTCACCACACAGTCACTTCCTAGTGACGATTTTGCATCAACAGGCAACAAGTATGAATCTGCAACTCCCAATATCTCTGCACACAGGCATACGATGCAATTTCTGTGGCAACTTTTCACCGACTAGCCACGCAGTGGTCACACAGCCAAAATAGGACTTTTTTCTGAGTGCCTGCGAAGAACTTCCGCCTTCAAAATGGGCCCTGAAATGGCCTCGAATCAGAAAAATAAAGTCATTAAGGGCTTTGCCCTTTCCCGCAGCATATACTGCGCTCTCGCCACACCGCGAAGGGCATCTCAATCTGAGACAGTGCACTCTTGCACTTCTGGCTGTGCTACCTGTAGAGATTTGCTCCCAAACTCGAAATAGGAAAGCAACACTAGTCCTCTTACCAGGACACCACGAACTTGGCTTGCTTTCTTGAGCTCCTTACCATGAACAAGGCTCTGATACCATGTGAAGATAGTGGGAGAGAGGGAAGGAGTCTCACTTGCGGCTTTCTCACATGCACAATGGGGGAATACACACAAAGGTGGAGGCTGAAAACAGTTTTCCTCTTCTTAGTTGTGAAAGCCAAAAGAACTCAAGTACAAAGAAAATAGAAGAACCCTATATGTGGGTCTCAAACCAAACTCAACTAACTAAGGTGGCATACTAACTGAGCCACAAACTAGAGTAGATAAGGATAGCTGTCATCCAGCTATTATTCGTGGGCGGTGTACCAACCGCATCTCCAGCTAACAAGTCGGTGACATAAATGCACAACAGTCACCCTGGCATATCGCGAGTGGAGCTCGATATCTCAACAATTATTTGGAGAATGGAACTAGTACCATTCATCACATGGATTGTGGAGGATGGAACCAATGCCATTCTCCATTCTCCATGTGATCAATGGTACTGGTGCCATGTCCCAAATATTCATATAGTGTTGTGGGGACAATGGCACCAGTGCCATTCTCTAAAACTAAATTTGATCTTTTGGTGATAATGGTTCTAACTCATGATGGTAGGATAATGTTAGTCGTGTCATTATAATCATATGATATTGTGTAGAATGTCCATTATCGTGCCAGTGGAACATAACAAATGATGATTGGAGAATGGAACTGGTGCCATTGTCCAAAAAATCCAGTGATGAATGACATTGGATTGAGAAAAATGGCACACATGGATTGAGGAGAATGCCGCATATGGATTGAGGAGAATGACACCAATGCCATTCTCCATTCTCCATGTGATGAATGTCATTGGATTGAGGAGAATGACACCAGTGCCATTCTCCATTCTCCATGTGATGAATGGCATTGGATTGAGGAGAATGACACACGTGGATTGAGGAGAATGGCACCATTGCCAATCTCCATTCTCCATTTGATGAATGGCATTGGTGCCATTCTCCAAATATTCAAATAATCTTCTCTCTCTCTCTCTCTCTCTCTCTCTCTCTCTCTCTCTCTCTCTCTCTCTCTCTCTCTCTCTCTCTCTCAATTGGTCAAAACCTTATCCATATGATGATAACCAATGAAGTGTTTTATGGCCAAATCTTTTTCTTATGGTGGAAATCAATTGCATGAATGGCATTGGTGCCATTCTTCAAATATTCATATGATGTTGTAGAGAATGATGCCAGTTCCATTCTCCAAACTTCAACTCATATAGAATTCAAATGATTCCCTGTATGTCAATGTTGTCACAGATGATGGTTAGAGAATGGCACTAGTGCCATTTTCCACAGCACCATATGATTATATTGCAACTGGCACCTATGCCATTAATCACAAGGATTGAGGAGAATAGCACCAGTGCTATTATCCATTCTTCTCCATTTGATGAATGGCATTGGATTGAGGAGAACAGCACACATGGATTTAGGAGAATGACACCAGTGCCATTCTCCCTTCTCCATGTGATGAATGGCATTGTATTGAGGAGAATGACATACATGAATTTAGGAGAATGGTACCAATGCCATTCTCTATTTTGCATTTGATGATTGGCATTGGTGCCATTCTCTAAATATTCATATAATTCTCTCTCTCTCTCTCTCTCTCTCTCTCTCTCTCTCTCTCTCTCTCTCTCTCAATTGGTCAAAACCTTTTCCATATAGTGATAACCTATGAAGAGTTTTATGGCCAAATCTTTTTCTTATGGTGGAAATTGATTGCATGAGGCCAAAGGATTAAGCCATGGTGGAAAATGCTCAAACATTTAATGCCATATGATCCAAATATTATGGCCCTAAGGTTTGAAAAGGTCTAAAAATCTTAGGTCATAATGTCCAAAAATTAGGCTAGATGGTCAATATTTTAACCATATAGTGATTAATCTCATGGATTGACACAATGGTGCAGGTCTGATTCCCTAGATGTCAATGTTGTCAAAATTGATGGTTAGATAATGGCACTGGCACCATAGTCCACCACACCATATGATTATAATATTGAGACTGACACATGTGCCATTAATCACAAGGATTGAGTAGAATGGCACCAGTGCCATTCTCCATTCTCTATGTATGAATGGCACTAGTGCCATTCTTCAAATATGCATATGATGTTGTGGAGAATGGCACCAGTGCCATTCTCCAAACTTCAACTCATATAGAATTCAAATTATTTCATGTATGTTAAATTATCACAGATGATGGTTAGAGAGTGGCACTGGTGCCATATGATTATATTCACAGTGGCACCCATGCCATTAATCACAAGGATTGAGGAGAATGTCACAAGTCCCATTCACCATTCTCCAGTCTCCATGTGATGAATGGTATTGCATTGAGGAGAATGGCACACATGGTTTGAGGAAAATGACACACATGGATTGAGGAGAATGACACCAGTGCCATTCTCGATTCTACATGTGATGATTGGCATTGGATTGAGGAGAATGACACCAGTGCCATTCTCCATTCTCCATGAGATGAATGCCATTGGATTAAGAAAAATGACACACATGGATTGAGGAGAATGGCACCAGTGCCATTCTCCATTCTCTATGTATGAATGGCACTAGTGCCATTCTTCAAATATGCATATGATGTTGTGGAGAATGGCACCAGTGCCATTCTCCAAAATTCAACTCATATAGAATCCAAATTATTTCATGTATGTCAAATTATCACAGATGATGGTTAGAGAGTGGCACTGGTGCCATATGATTATATTCACATTGGCACCCATGCCATTAATCACAAGGATTGAGGAGAATGTCACAAGTCCCATTCACCATTCTCCAGTCTCCATGTGATGAATGGTATTGCATTGAGGAGAATGGCACACATGATTTGAGGAGAATGACACACATGGATTGAGGAGAATGACACCAGTGCCATTCTCGATTCTGCATGTGATGATTGGCATTGGATTGAGGAGAATGACACCAGTGCCATTCTCCATTCTCCATGAGATGAATGCCATTGGATTAAGGAAAATGACATACATGGATTGAGGAGAATGGCACCAGTGCCATTCTTTATTCTCTATGTATGAATGGCACTGGTGCCATTCTTCAAATATGCATATGATGTTGTGGAGAATGGCACCAGTGCCATTCTCCAAACTTCAACTCATATAGAATTCAAATTATTTCATGTATGTCAAATTATCACAGATGATGGTTAGAGTGGCACTGGTGCCATATGATTATATTCACAGTGGCACCTATGCCATTAATCACAAGGATTGAGGAGAATGTCACAAGTCCCATTCACCATTCTCCAGTCTCCATGTGATGAATGGTATTGCATTGAGGAGAATGGGACACATGGTTTGAGGAGAATGACACACATGGGTTGAGGAGAATGACACCAGTGCCATTCTCGATTCTGTATGTGATGATTGGCATTGGATTGAGGAGAATGACACCAGTGCCATTCTCCATTCTCCATGAGATGAATGCCATTGGATTAAGGAAAATGACACACATGGATTGAGGAGAATGGCACCAGTGCCATTCTCCATTCTCTATGTATGAATGGCACTAGTGCCATTCTTCAAATATGCATATGATGTTGTGGAGAATGGCACCAGTGCCATTCTCCAAACTTCAACTCATATAGAATCCAAATTATTTCATCTATGTCAAATTATCACAGATGATGGTTAGAGAGTGGCACTGGTGCCATATGATTATATTCACAGTGGCACCCATGCCATTAATCACAAGGATTGAGGAGAATGTCACAAGTCCCATTCACCATTCTCCAGTCTCCATGTGATGAATGGTATTGCATTGAGGAGAATGGCACACATGGTTTGAGGAGAATGACACACATGGATTGAGGAGAATGACACCAGTGCCATTCTCGATTCTGCATGTGATGATTGGCATTGGATTGAGGAGAATGACACCAGTGCCATTCTCCATTCTCCATGAGATGAATGCCATTGGATTAACGAAAATGATATACATGGATTGAGGAGAATGGCACCAGTGCCATTCTTTATTCTCTATGTATGAATGGCACTGGTGCAATTCTTCAAATATGCATATGATGTTGTGAAGAATGGCACCAGTGCCATTCTCCAAACTTCAACTCATATAGAATTCAAATTATTTCATGTATGTCAAATTATCACAGATGATGGTTAGAGTGGCACTGGTGCCATATGATTATATTCACAGTGGCACCCATGCCATTAATCACAAGGATTGAGGAGAATGTCACAAGTCCCATTCACCATTCTCCAGTCTCCATGTGATGAATGGTATTGCATTGAGGAGAATGGCCCACATGGTTTGAGGAGAATGACACACATGGATTGAGGAGAATGACACCAGTGCCATTCTCGATTTTGCATGTGATGATTGGCATTGGATTGAGGAGAATGACACCAGTGCCATTCTCCATTCTCCATGAGATGAATGCCATTGGATTAAGGAAAATGACACACATGGATTGAGAAGAATGGCACTAGTGCCACTCTCCATTCTCTATGTAGGAATGGCACTAGTGACATTCTTCAAATATGCATATGATGTTGTGGAGAATGGCACCAGTGCCATTCTCCAAACTTCAACTCATATAGAATTCAAATTATTTCATGTATGTCAAACGTGGATTATTCTTCAAATATGCATATGATGTTGTGGAGAATGACACACATGGATTGAGGAGAATGACACCAGTGCCATTCTCGATTCTGCATGTGATGATTGGCATTGGATTGAGGAGAATGACACCAGTGCCATTCTCCATTCTCCATGAGATGAATGCCATTGGATTAAGGAAAATAACACACATGGATTGAGGAGAATGGCACCAGTGCCATTCTCCATTCTCTATGTATGAATGGCACTAGTGCCATTCTTCAAATATGCATATGATGTTGTGGAGAATGGCACCAGTGCCATTCTCCATTCTCTATGTATGAATGGCACTAGTGCCATTCTTCAAATATGCATATGACACATGGATTGAGGAGAATGGCACCAGCGCCATTCTCCATTCTCTATGTATGAATGGCACTAGTGTCATTCTTCAAATATGCATATGATGTTGTGGAGAATGGCACCAGTGCCATTGTCCAAACTTCAACTCATATAGAATTCAAATTATTTCATGTATGTCAAATTATCACAGATGATGGTTAGAGAGTGGCACTGGTGCCATATGATTATATTCACAGTGGCACCTATGCCATTAATGACAAGGATTGAGGAAAATGTCACAAGTCCCATTCACCATTCTCCAGTCTCCATGTGATGTCTCCATGTGATGAATGGTATTGCATTGAGGAGAATGGCACACATGGTTTGAGGAGAATGACACACATGGATTGAAGAGAATGACACCAGTGCCATTCTCGATTTTGCATGTGATGATTGGCTCAAAATATTCATATCATGTTCTCTCTCTCTCTCTCTCTCTCTCTCTCTCTCTCTCTCTCTCTCTCTCTCTCTCAATTGGTCAAAACCTTATCCATATAGTGATAACCTATGAAGAGTTTTATGGCCAAATCTTTTGGTTATGGTGGAAATCAATTGCATGAGGCTAGAGGATTAAGCCATCCGATGGGCACAATACTTTTCCCATACCTTAACCTAGACGGTATTGAAATGTTCTCAAAGAGGCACACCCATCCGATAAGTACTTGGTCAGATAACATACCTAAGGGCATGTTTTTTTGCAGATGTGCATATCACTACGGGAAAAACGTTGTATAATGCGTAATCGACCATGCAGAGCATATCCGATGGTGACAATACCCTGCATGCATCTCAACATAGTTGAACTGGACTTGCTAGCAAATTCGAACCCCCATCCGATAAGTACTTGTTTTATTAACACACTTAGGACCGTGTTTTTTCATGGTTGTGCATAACACTAAGCCAAAAACGGTGTTTTATACTTGATCGATAATGCAAATCATAATTGATGGACACAATACTTTGCACGCACCTTAAAATAGGTGGAATTGACTTACATGCAAAGTGGCACACCCATCCCATAAGTGCTTGATTGGATAACATACCTAGCAGCGTGTTTTTTTAACGGATGTGCATGACACGGAAAAAATAGTATTTAATGCTCGATCGACCATGCAAAGGATACCCGATGGGCACAATACTTTTCCTACACTGCAACCTAGGTGGTATTGAAATGTTCTCAAAGAGGCACACCCATCCGATAAGTACTTGGTCAAATAACACACCTAAGGGCGTGTTTTTTTGCAGATGTGCATACCACTAGGGAAAAAACGGTGTATAATGCATGATCGACCATGCAAATCATATCCGATGGTGACAATACTTTGCACACACCTCAATATAGTTGAAACAGACTTGTGTGCAAACTGGATCCCCCATCCGATAAGTACTTGTTTGAATAACACACCTACGGCCGTATTTTTATATGGTTGTGCATGACACTAAGGCAAAAACGGTGTTTTATGCTTGATTGACAATGCAAATCATATCCGATGGGCACAATACCTTGCACACACCTTCAACTAGGTGGAATTGACTTACATGCAAAGTGACATTCCCATCACATAAGTACTTGATCGGATAACACACCTAGCAGCGTGCTTTTTTACGGATGTGCATGACACTAAGGCAAAAATGGTATTTAATGCTCGATCGAGCATGCAAAGCGTATCCGATGGGCACAATACTTTTCCTACACCTTAACCTAGGTGGTATTTAAATGTTCTTAAAGAGACACACCCATCCGATAAGTACTTCGTCAGATAACATACCTAAGGGTGTGTTTTTTTGCAGATGTGCATATCACTACATTGAATAATGTGTAATCGACCATGCAGAGCATATCCGATGGTGACAATACTTTGCACGCATCTCAACGTAGTTGAAACGGACTTGCGTGCAAACTGGAGCCCCCATCCGATAAGTACTTCTTTGATTAACACACTTAGGACCGTGTTTTTTCATGGTTGTGCATGACACTAAGGCAAAAACAATGTTTTATCCTTGATCGACAATGCAAAGCATATCTGATGGGCACAATACTTTACACATACCTTCAACTAGGTGGAATTGACCTACATGCACAGTGGCATGTCCATCCCATAAGTGCTTGAGCGTGTATAATGTGTGATCGACTATGCAAAGTGGCATTCCCATCGCATAAGTACTTGATCGGATAACACACCTAGCAGTGTGTTTTTTTATGGATGTGCATGACACTAAGGCAAAAATGGTATTTAATGCTCGATCGACCATGCAAAGCATATCCAATGGGCACAATACTTTTCCTATACCTTAACCTAGGTTGTATTGAAATGTTCTCAAAGAGGCACACCCATCCGATAAGTACTTGGTCACATAACATACCTAAGGGCATGTTTTTTTGCGGATGTGCATATCACTATGGGAAAAACATTATATAATGCGTAATCGACCATGCAAAGCATATCCGATGGTGACAATACTTTGCACGCATCTCAACCTAGTTGAAACGGACTTGCGTGCAAACTGGAGCCCTCATCCGATAAGTACTTTGTTTGATCAACACACTTAGGACCGTGTTTTTTCATGGTTGTGCATGATACTAAGGAAAAAACAGTGTTTTATGCTTGATCAACAATGCAAAGCATATCTGATGGGCACAATACTTTGCACACACCTTCAACTAGGTGGAATTGACTTACCTACAAAGTGGCACTCCCATCCCATAAGTGCTTGATCGGATAACATACCTAGCAGCATGTTTTTTTACGGAGGTGCATGACATTAGAGCAAAGATAGTATTTATTGCTCGATCGATCATGCAAAGGATATCTGATGGGCACAACACTTTTCGTATGCTTCAATCTAGGTGGTATTGGAATGTTCTCAAAGAGGCACACCCATCCGATAAGTACTTGGTCAGATAACACACCTAAGGGCATGTTTTTTTGCGGATGTGCATATCACTCGAGAAAAAATGGTGTATAATGCATGATCGACCATGCAAAGCATATCCGATGGTGACAATACCTTGCACGCACCTCAACCTAGTTTAAAAGGACTTGCGTGCAAAGTGGAGCCCCCATCCGATAAGTACTTGTTTGAATAACACACCTAGGACCGTGTTTTTTCATGATTGTGCATGACACTAAGGCAAAAACGGTGTTTTATGCTTGATCGACAATCCAAAGCATATCCGATGGGCACAATACTTTGCACACACCTTCAACTAGGTGGAATTGACTTAATGCAAAGTGGCACACCCATCCCATAAGTGCTTGATCGGATAACATACCTAGCAGCATGTTTTTTTACGGATGTGCATGACACTAGAGCAAAAATAGTATTTAATGCTAAATCGACCATGCAAAGGATATCCGATGGGCACAACACTTTTCGTACACCTCAAACTAGGTGGTATTGAAATGTTCTCAAAGAGGCACACCCATCCGATAAGTACTTGGTCATATAACACACCTAAGGGCGTGTTTTTTTACGGATGTGCATATCACTAGAGAAAAAATGGTGTATAAGGCGTGATCGACCATGCAAAGCATATCCGATGGTGACAATACTTTGCAAGCACCTCAACGTAGTAGAAACGGACTTGCTTGCAAAGTGGAGCCCCTATCCGATAAGTACTTATTTGAATAACACACCTAGGACCGTGTTTTTTCATGGTTGTGCATGACACTAAGGCAAAAACGGTGTTTTATGCTTGATCGACAATGCAAAGCATATCTGATGGGCACAACTCTTTGCACACATCTTCAACTAGGTGGAATTGACTTACATGCAAAGTGGCACGCCCATCCCATAAGTGCTTGATCGGATAACATACCTAGCAGCGTGTTTTTTTACGGATGTGCATGACACGAGCAAAAATAGTATTTAATGCTCGATCGACCATGCAAAGGATATCCGATGGGCACAACACTTTTCATAGTTGAAACAGACTTGCGTGCAAAGTGGAGCCCCCATCCGATAAGTACTTATTTGATTAACACACCTAGGACCGTGTTTTTTCATGGTTGTGCATGACACTAAGGCAAAAACGTTGTTTTATGCTTGATCGACAATGCAAAGCAATTCCGATGGGCACAATACTTTGCACACACCTTCAACTAGGTGTGCATGATACTAGAGCAAAAGTAGTATTTATTGCTCGATTGATCATGCAAAGGATATCCGATGGGCACAACTTTTCGTACGCCTCAACCTAGGTTGTATTGGAATGTTCTCAAAGAGGCACACCCATCCGATAAGTACTTGGTTAGATAACACACCTAAGGGTGTGTTTTTTTGCAGATGTGCATACCACTCGGGAAAAAATGGTATATAATGCGTGATCGACCATGCAAAGCATATCCGTGGTACAAATAAAATCTACTCTATCCAATCCCTTAATTGATTCAACTGTAATCTATCCTATCCACTGATACAACTTCTAATCATCTTGAAAGTTTTAAAACCTTGATCATTGCTTAAATGGTAGGGTTGTTGTGAGTGTGAAATTGAATGTGAACAAATGGATTGACTCCGATTAGGAACTAGTTGGGAAATTTTGAGCATGGCTTTGATTGGTTTTTTTGGAGTTCTCTCCTCTAAGGACAAACTAATCTATGCTAATCTAGACTACACCAACCGTCGAAGCGAAGAAAAGTAAGAAATGATTTATTTTCCATTGTTCTTTTTAAATGTTGAGGTTGCGAGTTAAAAGCAAGAAATAATCTATTTTCCATTGTTCTTTTTAATATACTCAGGTTGCGAGTTTAAAAAAGATAAAATTTTTATTTACAAAAACTAATTTACTTACAACTCATAAGAATTTAACATTCACATTAATAAGAAGTTAAAATCTTAATAAATTTAAATTTAAATAATAAAAACTACAAATTTAAATTGACTCCAAACCCTAAACCCTAAACCCTAGGCCCTAAACCCCAAACCTAAAACCCAAACCCTTAAATCTTAAAACCAACCCCAAACCCTGAACCCTAAACCCAAACCCCCAAACCCTAAATCCTAAACCAAAACCCTCAAACCCTAAACTCTAAACCCGAATCCCCAAACCATAACCCTAAACCCTAAACTCTCAAACCCTAAACCCTAACCCCCAAACCTAATCCCCAAACCCTAAACCTTAAACCCCCTCAAAACCCTAAACCCTAAACCCAAACCTCAAATCCCTAAACCCTACACCCAAACCCCTAAACCCTAAATCCTAACCCATAAACCCTAAACCCTAACCCCCAAATCCTAAACCCTAATCCCTAAACCTTGCACCCCAAAACCTAAACCCTAAACCCTAAATCCTAACCCCCAAATACTAATGCCCTAAACACTAACCCCAAACCCAAACCCTAAACTGTAAACCCCTAACCGTAAACCCTAAGCCCTAACTCCCAAACCCTAAACCCCTAGTCCCCAAACCTTAAACCCAAACTCCTAAACTCTTTTTTAATTCAAATTAATTTAACTTAAAACTAATAAGAATTTAAAATTCATAATCATAAGAAGTTTAAATTTTGACAAAGTAAATTCTTATTAGTTTGAAATCACAAATTTTGAAATATAAATAGATTTAATTAAACTTAAAGTTTATGAAAAATATAAAAATTTAAACGTAAAATTAAGAAAATAAGACTTAAAATAAAAAATTTAATATTTACCTAGAAGAATATATTAATTCTCCCTAAAAAGAAATAAATTAAACTAATAATATACGAATGTAAGTTAAACTACTTTTAAAATTTTCAGAAATGTGATAAAATTAAAATTATACTTTCTATATTCCAACATAAAATGCATTTTTTCTACTATATTTCAAAAATTTTAATTGAGAAATTAAACTAGTAAATTGAAAATGAAAGTGAAACTCATTTTAAATTTAAAAAAAAGAAAATTTTAAAATTCAAGTTTCCACAAGTTTTCCTTTTCAAACACGTTTCTCTTTCACACTTTTCAAGTTTCCACATGTTTGTCTTTTCAAACATATGGTTGTCTTTTCAAGTTTTCCACACGTTTGTCTTTTCAAACACAAGGATTCATAGTTTTAAAAAGGCAGGAAATTTGAAATTCAAGTTTCCACACGTTTCTCTTCTCAAACACCAAGGTTTATGGTTTTGTTTGTTTAAGTTTCAACTAAATCACACAGCAAGGTAGATAGTTTTGTTTGCAAGTTTCCACACATTTACATTCTCCTCCACTATCTCTTCTCAATATCCCTCATTGATCGTAGCTCCAAATTCTTCCATCAAAACATCTCTCCTTATCCCCCTTGATCATCGCCACTCATTTCTCTCCTCATTGGTAAGATTTTCTATCTCTGAGAGTCATAGTCTTTCATTCTTACTCTCTCTATCCCTCTCTCTCATACTTTCTTCTTGCTCCCTCCCTCTCTAAATTTTCATCTCGTCAATCTCTCATCTCTCTCTCTTCCTCTTCTTCTCTCCTCTCTCTCTCTCTCTCTCTCTCTCTCTCTCTCTCTCTCTCTCTCTCTCTCTCTCTCACACACACACACACACACACACACACACTAGTACGCTTCTCTCTCTTTTCATCTCTCATTAATCTCTCTCATCTCCTCTCTTCCTCTTCTTCTCTCTCTCTCTCTCTCATACTAATATGCTTCTCTCTCTCTCTTGTCTCTCCTCTCCGTCTCTTTTTCTATTCTCTCTCTCTCTCTCTCTCTCTCTCTCTTCTCTCTCTCTCTCCCTTTTTATTTCCTCTCCTATCCTCTCCCCTCTCCTCTCCGTTTGCTCTCATCTTTATTTACTCTCTCCCCTCCTCTTCATTTTCCCTCTCTCTCACTCTCTCTCTCCCTCCTCTCCGTTTCCTCTCTATCGTGTGCCTACTCTCTCGCTTCATTCTCTCTCTCTTCTGTCTCTCTCCCTCTCTCTCTCTTTTTCTCTCCTCTCTCTCTCTCTCTCTCACTCGCGTGATGTGCCTCTCTCTTCTCTCTCGCTCTCCTACTCTCTCTCCCACACTCTCTCTCTCTCTCTCTCTCTCTCTCTCTCTCTCTTCTCTCTCTCTCTCTCTCTCCCTCTCCTGCCCTCTATCTTCTCTCCTCTCTCCCTCTCTCTCTCTCTCTCTCCTCTCTCTCCCACTCCCCTCTCTCGCTCTCTCGTGTTGCCGTGGTAGTGCACCCCTCTCTCCCTTTTTCTCTTCACTCCCACTCTCTCCTCTCGTGCTCCCTCCCACTCTCTCCTCTCTCCCTCCCCACTCTCTCTCTCTCTCTCTCTCTTCTCTCTCTCTCTCTCTCTCTCTCTCCTCTCTCTCTCTCCTCTCTCTCTCTCTCTCTCTGTCTCTCTCTCTCTCTCTCTCTCTCTCTCTCTCTCTCTCTCTCTCTCCCACTCTCTTCCTCTCTCTCTCTCTCTCTCGCATGCTGTCGTGGTAGTGCGCCTCTCCCACACTCTCCTTCTCTCTCTCTCTCTCTCTCTCTCTCTCTCTCTCTCTCTCGCCTCTCTTTCTCTTCTCTCTCTCTCTCTCCCACTCTCTCCATTCGTGCTTTCTCTCCCTCTCTCTCCTCTCGCGCTCTCTCTCCTCTCTCTCCCACTCTCTCTCCCTCTCTCGCCCCTCTATCTTTCTCTCCTCTCTCTCTCTCTCTCTCTCTCTCCCACTTCCCTCTCTCTCTCTCTCCCGCACTGCCGTGGCAACGCACCCCTCTCTCTCTTTTTCTCTCCCTCCCTCTCCTCTCTCGCGCTCCCTCCCACTCTCTCCTCTGTCCCTCCCACTCTCTCTCTCTCTCTCTCCCTCTCCCTCTCACCCTCTCTCTTCTCTCCTCTCTCTGCTCGCTCGCTCTCTCTCTCCCACTCTCTCCTCTCTCTCTCTCTCTCGTGCGCTGCCCTGGCAGTGTGGGCCTCTCCCACACTCTCCTCTCTCTCCTCTCTCTCTCTCTCTCTCTCTCTCTCTGTGGCTCTCTCTCCTCTCTCTCTCTCTCTCTCTCTCTCTCTCGGCCTCTCTTCTCTTCTA